>NC_052349.1:74163351-74207656 GCF_009727055.1 Benincasa hispida
AGCGATGGACAAGCGGAATTCGTGATCGAGCCACTGGGACTAGTTTTTACGCTTCCGCATCATGAAATTTAGAGTTCTTTTCATGTTTCTCTTAACTTTTAGTTTTGATGTTTAAAACTTATTTTTAAGAATCATTTTTTAGACTTATTTATTATCCTTTATGATTTATGGGTACCCTACTATTATTTTAATATTTGAAACTAATGATTTTTTTTAACTTACCTTATTTAATTAGCATTTATTTAACCACAATCGAATGTCGTTTTGAGTTCCATGCATGCATGTATTTAGTAACGGCCTAACTTAAGTCCTAAGGGGTCGAGTCGTTACATTGTTGGACATGGTTTGTTCCATGATGAGTTACACTCAGTTACCAAATTCTTTTTGGGAACACGCAGTTGAGATTGCAGTGTATATTTTGAACATAGTTCCCTCAAAAAGCGTTTCTGAAACGCCTTACGAGCTTTGGATGGGACGTAAAGGAAATTTACTTCACTTCAGGTGGTTGTCTAACATATGTTTTGGTGCAAAATCCCAAAAAGCTGGAACACCATTCAAAAGTATGCCTATTTGTAGGCTACCCAAAATAAACTAAAGGTGGTCTCTTTTATGATCCTCAGGAAGACAAAGTATTTGTATCGACGAATACAACCTTCTTGGAGGAAGATTATATAAAGAACCATCAACTTCACAGTAAGCTAGTAATAGAAGAAATGTGCAGAGAAACGACAAATATATCAACAAGGGTTGTTGATCGAGCAGGTTCTTCAACAAGAGTTGTTGATAGAGCAGGTCCGTCAACAAGAGTTGTTGATGAAACTGATTCTTCACATCCTTCTCAAGAGTTGAGAATGCCTCGTCGTAGTGAGAGGGTTGTGCAACAGTCTGACCGGAATATGGGTTTAACTAAAACTCAAGTCATCATACCATATGATGGTTTAGAGGATCCGTTGTCTTTTAATCAAGCAATAAACGATGTGGACAAAGACCAATGCATTAAAGCCACGGACTTTGAAATGGAATCTATGTATTTCAATTCTGTCTGGGATCTTGTAGATCAACCGAAAGGGGTAAAAACCATCGGTTACAAATGGATCTACAAGAGAAAACGAGACCAAGCTGGTAAGGTACAGACCTACAAAGCTAGACTAGTGGCAAAATGGTTTACCCAAAGAGAGGGGTTAGATTTTGAAGAAACCTTCTCTCCAGTTGCCATGATAAAGTCTATTAGAATACTCTTGTCCATAGCCACATTTTATGATTATGAAATATGGCAAATGGATGTCAAGACAGCTTTTCTGAATGGCTAACTTGAAGAGAGTATCTATATGTCTTAACCAAAAGGGTTTATAGCAGAGTCAATAGCAAAAGGTTTGCAAGCTTAATCGATCCATTTATGGATTAAAACAAGCTTCTAGATCCTGAAATATGAGATTTAACGCTACGATCAAATCTTATGGTTTTGAACAAAATGTTGACGAACCCTGTGTATACAAGATCGTCAACAAATCTGTCGTTTTTCTGGTTGTATGTTGATAATATTCTGCTCATTGGGAATGAAGTAGAATATCTAGCTGACGTTAAGAGATGACTCGCCTCACAATTCCAAATGAAAGATTTGGGAGAAGCACAATATGTTCTTGGAATCCAAATAGTTCAGAATCGCAAGAACAAAACATTAGCATTATCTCAAGCATCTTATATAGGCAAGATGTTGTCTAGGTATAAAATGCAAAATTTCAAAAAAGGATCTTTACCTTTCAGGCATGGAATTCACTTGTCTAAGGAGCAGAGTCCTAAGACATCTCAAGAAGTTGAGAAGATGAATTAAATTCCATATGCATCTGCAGTTGGAAGTTTGATGTATGCAATGCTGTGTACTGTCCCGATATATGCTATGCTGTAGGAATTGTCAACAGATTTTAGTCCAATCCTTGTCATGACCATTGAACTGTTGTTAAAAACATTCTCAAGTATCTTCGGAGAACGAGAGATTATATGCTCGTGTATGGTCTTAAGGATCTGATCCTTACTGGATACACTGATTCTGACTTTCAGACCAATATTGATTCGAGGAAATCAACTTCGGGGTCAGTATTCACTTTGAACGGAGGAGCAGTTGTGTGGAGAAGCATCAAGCAAAGTTTAATTGCGGACTCCACAATGGAAGTTAAGTATGTTGTTGTAAGCGAATCAACAAAAGAAACATAGCCGATCCATTTACGAAGGCCCTCTCGGCTAAAGTGTTCGAGGGTCACCTAGTAGGACTAGGTCTACGAGTTTTGAATCACTAGGACAAGTGGGAGAATTGATGGGTATTGTGATGCCTAGTTTATTGTATTTGTACATTTTATTCAATTGATGGGTATTGTGATGCCCTAATTTATTGTACTTGTACATTTTATTCTCTCCATGTAAACTCAACATTGTATATATTTGTATATATTGATCCATTGGAGTTTTAGTCCAAGTAGGAGTATTGTTGGGTTTTATGTCATAAAAACTCGCAGTTTGTAAAATGATAAACATTTTCTATTATCAATATACTTGTTATTGATCTTATAAATTGTATGAAAGTCTAAATCTAATAAACTAAGACCCATGACTATTGTATGAGTACTTGAACTTTATGTGGAGACATAAGAGTGGACTGGGTTCGAGTAAATAGTCAAAATGATCTATGGTACATGAATAAGGTTGGGTACCTTATTATGGTAACACCATTGAATGCGGCCTACTCTGTAGTTGTTACAAAGAGTTGTAAAGTGCTACATACGATGTGATCCTAATTTGTACATGTTATGACATGAGGAGTGGGGGCGTCTTATGCAATGATTTTGCATAAGATCAGGACCAAGAAATAAGTCACTCTTACTTTATAATGCTGTTTACTGTTTAAGACTGACTATTTCACCTAGATGACCTAGGTAACTCGATCTTAATCTTGAGCTAACTATGAACTCCTGTTTATTTGGGATTGCCCTTAGATTTGCATAGATGAGGGTTGGCTTAACAACATCGGCTCAATAAGACTCCCATTTCAGGGGTAAGTCTGGATAGATAGCTGGGGACATAGGGTACAAGATGAAGTTCACGCCTACTCGATTTAGGGATAGGAGAAAAGTTGTTCTCTCAAGTACTGAATCCAGGTCTTGAACAAGGGGCCCTAGTCTCTCACTGGGTTGAGAGAGTTTGGTTTGGTGATTGGATCACAAACCAGTTGTTCATTAGAGGATCAGTAGGGACTTGAGGAATAAGACGTAATCTCTGAAGTAAAACAGATATTTGACCCAGCCGTTATTACAAACAACCTGTGAAGGGTTGACTTGCTGATTATGGTTAAATCATGTAGACATAATATATCTACAGTGAGGGGAGTGCAACTATGAGCTTTAGTGGAGTGACCCATTAGTTAATGAATGGGAATTAATTTGGTCTAATGAGTTTAGCTGATTAATCTCGGATCGTTGGAGCCCATGATCTGTAGGTTCGCGAGGTCTTCCTACTAACTCGTAATGGACTAGCTCTAGAATAGCGTGATAAGTTAATTTGTAACATTCAAATTAGAATTAAGGGAATTAGTAATTATATGAGATCTAATTATGTTTAAGTTTATAATTAAACGGAATAGGAGAATTTATATATTTAAATATGATTTAAATATATAAAAATGGATATGTGTTAAAATTAATTTAATATTTGATATTAAATTAATTAAATTTTATTTAATAATTAATTTATGAAATTAATTAAATTTTCATTTTTAAAATCAAAATAGATTTATAAAATTAAATTTTGATTTTTAGATAAAATTGGAAAAATTAGAAAACAAAAACACAAAATGGAAAAATGGTTTTTTTCCATTATCCATCTTTGAACTAGCTCACACATATTGCAATATCTTGGCCTTGTCTTCTCCATGCATGAGCTGCAACTCATGCAACTCTTCTCTTTGCATGGTAATCTGCAATATAATGAAGAGATTGGAGTGAAAATCGGACATGCAATCTATAGTGAATTTTAGAGAAAATTTGGTTTGAAGAATGGTTCTTCAACAAGGTTGCTGCAGTGAGCTTTTCTCCTTCATCCCTTGATTCAAGCTCGTTTTGAGTCCCACAACTCAATCTAGAGCACCAAGAGAATAGTGGGGAAGATCTTGAGGTAGTATACAACAAGATTTGGAGAAGATAACAGTTGGAGATGGAGCTTTGAAGAAGTTATACAGGTATGTCTTGAAACCCAATTTTTTCTGCAGAAACATGCTTTATATTATGCCAAAATTAGTGAATTTGAGTGCTTAGATGATCCTTGTGCGGCTTCCGCTACTGTTGATACAATCCTACACAATTGTCTTCTAACTATCTATTGATTATCTTTTTTTTTTTGTCAATTAATTAGTAGTTTATGATATTATCTCCTGAATTGCATTATGATTGTCATTTGATTATCTTTTATTCTTTGACACATAATAGTTTCTTATATTGTCTATTGATCAAGTATTGAGATAGATGTAGTAGATATCAATTAGATAGCAATCACTTTACATCAAATCAAAATCACAAAGTAGTTAATATCTAATTAACACATAACAATCACATGAAAATCAAGTATCAAATAAAATAACAATCACATGACAATCAGATATTAATAAGATAGCAATCACATGGTAATCAATTAGAACTCACGAAGTACTTAATGTCTATGAAAATCACATGACAATCAGAGATAATAATCATGCAGCAATCATAGATCAATCAGATAGCAATCATATGAGAATCACAAAGTACATAATGTCTCATGAGAATCAAAACTCACACTTAAGACAATTGATTTGGAAACGAAAAAAAGGAAAAAATTGGGGAAAAATCTAAAAACTTAAGAAGAAAAAGGTAAATGAATATTTTTTTTAAAAAAAATCAAAACACAGAAAATGGGAAAAGGTGGAATTTACCATAAAAAAATTAGATTTCAGTCTCAGTTCTTCAACACCAAAACTCAAACACCAAAAAGAAAAGATAGAAAGTTATATATATATATATAATGGAAAATCATTTGTTTTCTTTATTTGTTAAAAATATAATAAGAATAGAGCTTAGAATTGACAAAGAAAAACCAAGTAAGAGGAAAATAATAATAATAAAAAATCAGATGTCATCTATAAAAATCGAAGATGCTGGCAGAGATTTAATTGAGGGTAATTTTGAAATAAGAAAAAAATTTTAAAATATGATTTCCCTATTTTAGATTTCAATATATTGTGATATTTGTAAAATTTAAGAAATTGATTACATGGTTGCTAAATTCTACATTTAATTTGATACCTATGGCAATTTTCAAAGGTTTGAGCTCAATAATTGAAGGTAGCTGTTATTGACATTTTTACAGCCTCGTTGGTGGGACGATTACCATAGTAGCTACTTTTGTCATCTTTGTTGTGGCAATTTTTGGTTTGCGTGGCTCTAATTGTTAGTTGTAAGTAACCCCTACTTGTAATCTTTAATGAAGGTGACAAGTAATGTTTTTAGTTAAACAATAATGTTATTGGCTTATTGCGTGTGTGGTTTAAAAAAACGTATCCATCTATTACTATATTGTGATTTTTGTTAAAAGAAAAAGAAAAGGGACAAAATTAGTAAGGTTAAATAGTTTTGCGACTAATTTTTTTTGTCAATAAACATGTGAGTTGATAGATTCAAACTATCTAACTTTATATATCGAGGGATATATGGTCTCATACAAGCTTCATTTGAAGTAAGATTTCGTACCCTTAGATAACTTATCAATATAAGCAATGATTTTTTTTTTCTTAAAACAAATTCAATTTATTTCAAACATCTTTCGATCTTGCATTCTTAATTCATCTCTCATCTTTTGAACTTCTTATATGCATTTTTGTTGTCTCATTTGTATTATAATTATAGAATTTTATTTTGAAGTGTCACCAACACACAAAAAAAAGAAAAAAGAAAAAAAAAACAAAACAAAAGAAGGAAACAAATGAGGCATGAATATTCGCCTCTTTTATGCTAAAAATCCTCCTCTTCTTATGCACAATAATGGATTAATTACGAAGAAACTTTAGAACAAAATATTTTATACATGCAACTCAAACATTTATTCACACCAAACATAAGCAAAATAGCAAAGAAGCAATGGGAGGAAAAGGGATAAGAAAGTAATTTTAGGTGGCAATTTCCCTGTGTCGTTCCTAAACACCATGACCACATAAAGCGGCCAGCAATTGAGCACCATATATCCAGCCTAAAATATTTGAAGGAAGAGTTGTTCTCATGGACTGCCTAATGATCTCTAAATACCGATACGACGAAGCGGTGGCCATCGACAAGAACATCGAAGACGGGGTTCCATAATCGAACAATTCCTGATCATATATCTTGCTTTGTTCTTGGTGATTACTTTACTGATGACATTAAAACTGAAGGTAGAAATCTCAAAAGATTTCAAAGAGAACTCAATGGATGCAAAGAAGTAGCTAGAGAGAGCTCTTATGCTCCATATTCTCTTATCATTTCACCATTTATGGAATATGTTTCCTTCTAATATGAATTCAAGAAGGTCTTGTCCATAGACTCCCAAAACCATGGATCCAAAACCTATCAAACATTTGATGAACCCATGAAAAAAAAACACAATATCACACTATTTTGCCAAACCAAGTTTTGAAAATTTAAAACGAGTAGTTTTGTTTTTGAAATTTCACTAAAAATTTAGAGCTTTATTTAAGAAATGCAAAAACTATAGGGGTAATTATCAAAAATAGCACAAAAATTTCCACTTTTCACAAATACAATTCTTTTGACCAATCATTTTCTTTTTGGTTTGTGCTGATGCTATCTTGGTCGGAATCAATAGCGAGACCAACACAAAAAATTTCACCTTTTTTTTTTTTGGGTGTGTGTGTGTGACGTTTGAACCATCAAATTCATGCTCTGTGTAATAGCAATTCTGGTTAGAACAAAAAGGTCAAGAAAAATATAAAGTTATTATAAATATTATGATAATGGATACTCATACTTAATGTCCATTGACCATGTGTCATATCTCCATTTCTCTAAATGTTTGTCCATGTTGTTGGATCGTATGTCCTAAACTCGCAATTTGTAATCTTTAAACATATTCTATTTGCAATAAAGTTGTTATTGAGGTTTATTCAATAAAGTTGTTATTGAACATGTAAATTGCACTTGTAATATCCTAAATCCGATAAACTAACGAACCCCTAGCTATACCATGAATACTTGAACTTTATGTAAATACATAAAAGTGAATCAGGTTTGAGTATATAGCCAAAACGGTAGTATAAGGATAGGGTTGGGTATCTCATCCTAGGACACTATGGATGCGGCCCACTTTGTATTTGACACAAATGATGTGATCTTGAAATCATTCATGTGGAGACATACTAGTGAAGACATCCTATGCAAAATATGTTTGCATAAGATTGGACCACGAAATAGTCACTTTTCTTTATAACACTGTTTACTATCAAAACTAACTATTTCAACTCAATGACCTAAGTGTTGGGTTGTATGTCCTAAAACTCGCAGTTTGTAAAGTTAAACACTTTCTATTATTACAACATTTTTTCAATAAAGTTGTTATAGAATTTGTAAATTTCACTTATAAAGACTAAATCCAATAAACTAAGATTCATGACTATTATATGAATATTTGAACTTTATGTGAAGACATAAATATGTATCAAGTTCGAGTAAATAGCCAAAACGGTCTACAGTATACAAATAAGGTTGGGTGTCTTATTCTGGTAACATTATCGGATGCGGCCCACTCTGTAGTTGTTACAATTTATTGTAAGGTGCTACAAACGAAGTGATTCTAATTCGTTTATGTATTGACATGAGGAGTGGGAGCGTTCTATGCAATGAGTTTGCATAAGATCGGATCAAGAAATAAGTCACTCTTACTTTATAACGTTGTTTACTATTTAAGATTGACTATTTCACTTAGATGACCTAGGTAACCCGATCTTAATCCTGAGCTAACTATGAACTCCTGTTTATTCGGGATTATCTTTAGATTTGCATAGGTGAGGATTGACTCAACAACGTCGGTTCAATAAACCTCCTATTTTAAGTGTGAGACCGGGTAGATAGCTGAGGACATAGGATGCAAGATATAATTCACGCCTAACCGATTTAGGGATAGAAGGAAGGTTGTTCTCTTAAGTAATGAATCCAGGTCTTGAACAAGGGCCCCACCTCTCATTGTCCTGAGAGGGATCCAGTTTAGTGATTGGATCACAAACCAATTGTTCATTAAAGGATCAGTGGAACTTGGAGAGCAAGGTATAATTTCAGGGGTAAAACAACATTTGACCCAATCGTTAGTACGAACAACCTGTGAAGGGTTGACTTACTAATTATGATTATATCAAGTGGACACAAATATATCTACAGTGAGGAGAGTGCAACTATCGAGCTATAGTGATGTGACTCAGTAGTTAACGAATATTGATTAATTCGGTCTAAAGAGTTTTAGCCAATTAATCTCAAATTGTTGGAGCTCATGATCTGTAGGTCCATAAGGTCCCTCTACTTGCTCGTAAAATATGAACACCTTGGATTAGTAAATTGAGTGAATTTGAAATGATTTCAATTAGAAGTGTTCAAATTGAATTTCAATTTGAAATGTTGAAAATGAAGTTAGGGTTTTCAATTTGAAGTATTCAAATTGCAATAGGGTTTGTATAATTATATTTGATATAATTAAACATTTAATTTATTGAAATTAAATGAAATTGGAGAGTTTCTAATATTTAAATATTGATTACATAAGTAGGACTCATGTTTAAAATTAGGTGTTTTATTAAATTTAATATTTGATATTAAATTATTATTTAATTACTTAAATTTGTTTAATTAATTAAATTCAAATTAATTTTCATTCAAATTCAGAAATTAGATTGTTGAATTTTTTAAATTAATTAAAATGAAAATTACAAGATAGTGGGATTTTCCAATTTGTTTGAAAGTTGAAGTAGATTATGTTAATCTCAATACCTAGCCCACTAAAAACTTCAAATTGAAGTGTCATACTCTTAGATTTTTGGGTGCCGGCATGAATAGGTTAGATAAAAACTCAAAATTTTCTCAGATTGTGAGTGATTGGAAGAAACCTTCTCCATTTCTCTCTTCAATTCACTTAAAATCAGAGTTCCACCACTCGAATTCAAGATTGAGAATAGTGGAGAAGATCTCTTGGTGGTTCACTGAAGTTTTGAAGTTGAGATTTCGTGAAGAGCAGCTTGAATTTCGAGGATTCTTCAAAAGTATATGGTTCTTGAAACCCTCTTGTTTGAAAATCTGTTTTGCATGCTTTTAGAACTCAAATTAAATATAATTTAGAGTGCTTATTGATTATGATTGTTTCCATTTCACGATTATACATTCTATCAATTGGTATCAGAGCATGATATAAGCACCTAATTAACGTTAATTTGAGTTTGGTGGGTGATTTCTATGATTGCTTATTTGGGGACTGATATGGTGCTTTAATCAATCTTAGCTTTAGATTTATCTTTGATTCCTAAGTTCAATTTGTAATTGGCTTTTGATTGATGAGCTTTTATGTGTACTCTAGAGTCTGTAATTTATTTGGAGTCATTAAAGTCAAAATTAGGTTGTAATTCGAAGTTTGAAGCAAGCAAGGTCAGTAGTAGAAATTGGAATGAGTGCCTTCTGCCAGGCGATGTTGCAACGCTGCCAACGCTGGTGCCTTGGAGCATTGCAATACTGCTCATATGCAGCCCTAGGTGTCGTAACTATAGGATGAGCATTGCAAAACTGTTCATCCCAGTTTAGCAACGTGTGTGTTCATGAGTCGGTTCGCGTGGGAGGTCCGGTTCGATCGATTTTCAATAATTCTGGTCTGGTTTAATCATCCTTGGACCGGTTTAGCATCTTTTGAAAGCCTGGAGGTCCAGTTCAGGCGGTTCGAGTTGGTTCGTATAGTCCAGAATAGTTTTGAAGCTTCTTTTGACCTATTTTTGTAATAATTTAGTTTTTATTGCTTGTTTAGAATGCCAAAGTTGAACCATATCAGTCTCGTTTAAATATTTATGCATGTAATGTATGTTATATTTAAATGAAAACTTGTTTGAGCATATTTTATGCCATGTAGATTTAAAATTCTACCATAGAAAGTATGTTACATGCATTGGATACATGTTACAAATTGTTATAATATATAGTATGCATGTTTAGGGTTTATTTTGTTTAACATAAGTGTTATATTAAATGTTAAATGCCTTTGTTGAATGTTGTGGATGCAAAACATGTCTATTTTTGTAAGTTGTTATAAAATTGAATTAGAATTAAAATCCATAACATAGATAAGCTACATGTTCACGTAGGTCAAACACTTGTTTTAATAAGTTAAAATAGGTCATTATCTTATGAATCACGATTACAAACTTAATCGGTATATAATCCTGTCTAAGGTTGGAGATTTTTAAGTTGACAGTCTACGGAATACCTCTTACCTAGGGATTATGGCCGAATAATTTAGCGTTGTTAATCGGTTTTATAAGCGTACATGAGCGGTGTGAGGTAATAAAATGGTTTATCACTTAGACATTGTAGGTTAAATCCATTTATAAGCGTTATACTTGGATAAACCACATAGGCTTAGGGTTGTTTAATTAGCCGGAATAAACGTGAGTATACACTACAACAATTCTAGGCTTTAATGTCGGTTTAAAACCGACAATAAAGGGCTTTAATGTCAGTTGTCAATCAACATTAAAGCCCTTTTATTTCAATTTTAAAGCCCAAAATTATTGTCCATTTTATCAATTACTATCCGTTTTTTGTAAATACCATGTCCGTTTTTTTCAATTATTGTCCGTGTATTCAATATAATTATTGTCCAATCCATTTTTAATGTCGGTCGAAAAGTTAAAGACGATATGTCCTTAAAACAAAGGTAATCAACCTGTCCATGCACAAAATAAATTCTTAATTGCTTTCACAAATCTATAATAATAAGTCACAAACAAGGAATTGGATGATAATTTAACTTTAAAACCAAGATAATCAACAAATTACCAAAACTCATAAGGGTTACATTCATAAATAATTGATGGACTGGGATAATTAGCCTCAAAATCGAAAAAATAAAAGCTAACTATTACAAAAGCATCAAGTCAACCGGTTCAAACAGGCGAACCGGGTCTTGAACTGTCCGGGCAAAGCCTCGTCATTTGATCGTATAGCAACTCCTTCAAATCGTCGAGTAACGTCTATCGAGTATAAACGATCTGTGTAGTGTGGATCGCGTGGCTAAGGACTATGCGATGAGCATGAAGGCCACGCGATCGTGTAGCGCACATCGAGTAACGCATGCTATGCGATCGTTGCAGGACAATGACTATGCGATGAGCATGATTGTCTAAATGATAAAGGAGCAAGCGTCGAGTATCGAATACCGAGTGATTGTGTAGCCAGTGACTAGGCGATGAGCATGCTGGCCTACATGATCGTTTAGCACGCGCCATGCATCGAGTATCATATACTCAACGATCGTTTACCCCGAGCGTTTACGCGATCGAGTAGCCAATGCAATACGATTGAGAGTAAACTCTTTACTCGATCGCATAGCATTAGCTATGCGATCGTTTAGCAAATACTACATGATCGATAGAACTTTTCTACACGATTGCATAGCAAAATCTAAACGATCGTTTAACTTAGGCTACACGATGCGACCAACAATTCATCTTCTTGCTTGAAGTGATCAACATCTCCATGCATCTGAAGCTTCATCACGAACGACTCAAACAAACAAAAAACTTGAATACAAACTAGATAGCAAGTTAATTATGCCAAAAAATGCAAGGCCCCTTACAAATTAACTTTTGTAAATGTAAAAGAAAGCTTAAACAGAGGCAATTATCCCGAAACATCCATCAACAACATCCACAAACACATCTAACTCTTAATCGCATTGCAGAATTCATAAAACCCATCAAGACTATAAATGAAATTCAATATATCAATGGAATTTGGAAAATCAGAACAACCTGGCTCTGATACCAATTGAAGGAATTCTAAACCTAGAGAACTAGTGAGCGGAAGCGAATCATTCTAAACTCCATTGTGAAAGAATATAAACATTTATAATCTAATAGAAATGATTATGGATTAAAGACTAAATTACAACGTGTTTCTTAATAAAATTACAAGGGATTGAGAAGACAATACGTTTGAAGAATCCTTTTTTCACATATTTCCATCGATCGTTCAGCAACTTAGCAAACAAGCACGAACACAACGAGCAACTAAAAAATCCTCGATCATCAACGAGTATAACTCGATCCTCAATCCTCGAACAGAACTCGACACCACCACAAGATTACCTTGGTATTCTCGGTGTGAGAATCTAGGATTTATGGGCTCTGTATGAATTTGGATAGAGGGAAGGAGGAAGTAGACAATCGAGTATGCGATAACCAGTCGTATAGAAGAAGAAGTCTATCGTATAGACTTGTTTACTCGATCGTTTGGAGGAAAATATTATAATTAATATATGATATTAATTTATATGTTATGAATATGATGAGATCACATTCATTGAATGAATATAAAGGAAATAGGATGGAGTCTCTTCTGTTCTAATAACAAATGAGTGTATTGAAAGATCACTTTGAGATGCATAAATAGCTGATGATGTGTTAAGCATAAGATGTGTGGACATTGTGAAAAAGAGTGTGTCATCACTTAAAAAATTAGTGCCTATACGATAGTGCTTGCACGATCGCTTACATATACGATATTGCTAAGCGATCGCTTACCGATTACACCTTCGCATGCTATTTACTAAACGATCATTTACCTTTTCCTACGCGATCGTTTAGCTCCTGATATTTACTAAACGATCGTATAGGTGATCACTTAGTTTTTCTTATACGATCGTTTAGTCGATTGCTCACCCTTTTCCTACACGATCGTTTAGACGATCGCTTACTCTTTCCTATACGATCGTTTAGACGATCGCTTACTTTTTCCTACACGATCGTATACTTCACCTAAACGATCAAGCATCTTGTCTATGTGATAGACGACCTCATCTCCCACTTGTTTGATCGTTGTGTACGGTCTTTCTTCCTCCTTCCCTCTACCAAATTTGAACAAAGGCCACACTTTGGACTCTCACTCCAAGAATACTGAGGGCTCTGAGTGGTGGTGTCATCTCCGTTTCTTTCTGTTCGAGTAGTGATTGTTCAAGGTAGATAGACGAGTTTTAAACTCGCTACAAAGAAGAAATCTTCAACTGGTATGATCTCTCGTTCTTTTTAGCATTATGAATGCATATTAGTATGTTTGAATGTATATGTGATAATTCTATCACAATGAATTGGAAAGATCCACTTTCGCTCGTAGGTACTCTGATTATGAGTTCCTTCACCCTTGGTAGCTCAAGGGATTCAAGTTGATAATCAGTTTTTGGTTAGTTTGAAATGTTCAAATTAACAAGAGAGAATTTGATTATATATGATATAATTAAATTAATTCAATTATATATAATATAATTGATTTAATATATTTGATACATTATTATTTGATTAGAGGAATTAATATAAATATGAATTAATGTATCTCATACATAAAGTTAATTATATCATATTTAATTAACTCGTTCAATTATATCATATATAATCGAACTCCCTCTTGTCAATTTGAACATTTCAAACTGACCCAAAAACTGACTCTCAACTTGTATCCAAGCTACTAAGGGGACCTTATGAACCTATGGCTTGAAGCTCCAATGGTACGTGAATAGCTGATTAAACTCTTTAATCACGATATCCACCATCCATTAACTGCCAGACATTCCACTAAAGACCGACAGTTGACTCTTCTTGCCATAAATATATTTCTATGTCCATTGGATATAACCAATCATCAGTATGATGACTCTTCATAGATGCTCGTAATTACAGTATACCAATTTACCGTTTTGCCCCTATGATTACATCTTTCTCCTTAAGTATCACTGATCCCTATGTGTGAACACCTCTTCACAGTCCTACTATGTGTGAACACCTCTCAGGTCATGAGAAGATGTGTAGCGCCACATCGTTCAAGCCCCGGGATCAGTCCTTAAGAGAGCAATCTATATACTTATCCCTACTTTGAGGAAGGAGTGAACTCCATCTTGTGAAGCTGAGTTCCCAGCTCCCAAATCAGACGAATCTCTAAAATGGTAGGTTTGAGTCGGCGCTCTGGCCACTCGTACCCATGCAAATCAAAGGACCGCCCTTAATTGCAGGAGTTCCTAACTCACTCAGAATTGAGGTCATGTTACCTATGGTCATCCTAGTGAAGTGAAGTCTCAATCTTGAACGTATTTATATGACAAGACACTAACACTTCGAGGTCAGGTATTAAACAAAATCTTTGTATAGGATGCCCCCTGCTCGCATGTCTACTACACGAATGATCAGGATCAGATTATCTGTGACAAGTCACAATATGCCCATAGAGAAAAAGCCAATTAGTAAGTAAGTAAGAAAGAGTAGGGACAATAACAATTCCACAAAGCGGGCCGCATCTGTAGTGTTACTAGGATAAGGTTTCCCTCCTATATCCATATACTACAGACTATTTTAGTTGTCACTTAAGACATGATCCACTTGTATGTCACTAAATACATGCTTAAGTTACATAAAGACAACAGGGATATTAAGTTTATTAGTTTGTGGTAAAATAAAAAACATCTAAATGTGCAAAGTCAAGAAGTGAAGTAAATATCATGTATATTATACATCACAAGTGTTCGTACAAAGTTGTTTACAACCTACAGGATACGAGACTTTAGGGTACTAACCCCAACAAAGGGGACCTTATGGGCCTGCAGCTTGAAGCTCCAACGGTACATGAATAACTGACTAAACTCTTTAATCACGATATCCACCATCTGTTAACTATTGGACACTTCACTAAAGATCGACAGCTATACTTTTCGCACTACAGATATATTTCTGTGTCCATTGGATATAACCAATCAATAGTACGATGACCCTTCACAAATCACTCGTAAGTACGACTGGACCAATTTACTGTTTTGCCCCTGTAGTTACATCTAACTTCTTAAGTACCTCTGATTCCTCTAATGAACAATAGATCACAGTCTCACTATGACTAAACCCTTCTCGGGCCAAGAGAAGGTGTGGTGCCACATTGTTCAAGCTCTGGAATCAACCCTTAAAGGAGAAATTTATCTACTTACCCCTGCTTCAAGGAAAGAGTAAATTCCATCTTGTGTAGCTAAGTTCCCAACTCCCCAATCAGACGAATCCACAAAGTGGTAGGTTTGAGTCGACGATTTGGCCACTCTCACCCATGCAAATCAAAGAACCGCCCTCATAGGTAGGAGTTCACAACTCACTCAAGATTAAGGTCACGTTACCTATGGTTATCCTAGTGAAATAAAAGTCTCAATTACGAATGACATTATATAATGAGACTAAACATTTTGTGGTCCGATCTTATACAAACTCCTTTGTATAGAGTATCCCTGCTCGCATGTCTAATACAGGAATGGTCAGGATCAGATCATTTGTAGCACTTTACAACATTTGTAACACCTACAAAGTAGGCCACACTCGTAGTGTCACCAGGATAAAGTATCCTTCCTTTGTCCATATACTATATACCATTTAGGTTATCACTTAAAGCACGATCCACTTGTAAGTCTCCACATACATGCTTAAGTTACAACGATAACCATGGATCTTAGTTTTTTAGTTTTTAGTTAATGCCACTAAAATATCTCATATTTCATAGACTGAAGTGAATAAAATATCATATATTATAAATCACAAAACGTTTATTCATACAAGTGTTTACAAACTACAAGTCCCTATGAGATTTAGGGTATCAACCCTAACACTAGTCTATTGTTTTTGTATACTGTTTTAGTTTGTACTTTATTTTTGTACACCCTAGTAGCTTTAGGACAAGTAGAAGATTGTTGGGATTGATGCCCTAAATCTCATGGTTTTGTAGTTTGTAAAATTATATTTGTACAAATATATTATTTATTTAATAAAATGTGCATTATTCTATTTGACATTTAATTGCATTAACCCAAAACCAATAAACTAAGATCCAAGATTTTAGATGTAACTTAAACATGTATGTAGAGACATATAGGTGGATCATGTTTAAGTAATAACCTGAATGGTCTATAGTAGATAGATAAGGTTGGATACCTTATCCTGTTAACACTTCGGATACGTCTTGATTTATAATTGTTACAATCGTTGTAAAGTATTACTAATGATCTGATCCTGATCATTCATGTAGAAACATGTGGGTGGGTGTATCTTACACAAAGAGTTTATAATATCATTGCTTGAAGAGACTTACATTTCACCAGGATGATCATAGGTGATTTAACCTTAATCCTGAGTGAGTTATAAACTCCTGCCTATGAGGGTAATCCTTTAATCTGCATGGGTGAGAGTGGCTAGATTCGTTAACTCAATATGCCTACTGTTTTGAGGATTCATTTGATTGGGGAGTTGGAAACATAGTTACACATGAAGAAATTCTCTCCTTCCCGATTGTTAGGGTAAGTAGATAAATTTCTCCCTAAAGGGTTGATTCGGATCTTGAACAATGTGGTGCCACACCCTCTCCTGGCCTGAGAGAGCTTTAATTGTAGTTGGACTATGATTAATTGTTTAGTAGAGGGATTGTTGGTAATTAAAGAGTTAGATGTAACTATATGGGTAAAACGATAATTTTGACCTAGCTTTACTTACAAGCAATCTGTGAAGGGTCAACGCACTGCTGATTGGTTATATCCAATGAACACATAAATATATCTATAGTGTGAAGAGTGTAGCTGTCGTTCTTCAGTGGAGTAACCAACACTTAATGAAGGTTGATTAATTTAATTACAGAGTTTAATTAATTAATCAAGTATCATTGGAGCTTTAATCTAAAGATCCATAAGGTCCCTATGTTAGCTCAATAAGATTAATGAGAATCAAAATAATTTGGATTACTTTGAATTGTTCAAATTAATAATGGGAATTAATTGTATAAGATACAATTAATATAATGTATATGATACATTATAATATAAAGTTTTAATGAGAGAAATAAATATTTGAATCACATTCAAATATTTATTATAGGTTATATTATATAAGATAGAATAAACTATGGGTTATATATTATATGAGATATAATGTATAGTTTAAATATATTAGTTGGTTAATATAATTAAATTATAATTTTTTTAAATTTTGAATTTAAAAACAAATTAAAAAACAATAACTCCTTAGGGAGTTAATTTGATTTAGTGGAAAGTTATTTCCCTGATCTCTTATATGGGTGAAGATGGGTTGGATGAAAAGACAGATACGTGAAAATCATTTTTGACACAAAAGTGTTCTATGAAAAATCCTCTTTACATCAACTTCTCTTTCTACTAAATTCTCTCAATATCCAGACTCTCCTTTCACCAAAATTAACCTACAAAATCCCACACACTCTCTGTTGGTTCTCACCTTGAGAATAACGAGGAAGACTTTGTGGTGGTGTTCGGATTCCAACCTTGTTGATGTGTACATGGTTGATCATTTCATGAGGAGAAGATCAAGTTCGTGCTATGAACGAGAGGAAGCTAGAAGACGATTCTTCAAGGGTTAGTTTTGCATTTCCCTTTTTCCTCTCTAATTTCACAATAGAAAAGCATGCTTAGTTCTCTTTGTTTATCCATGTTTCTATCACTCTGTATATTCAAGTTTTGTAAAACGAAAGTTCGAGACAATTGGCATTCGACTGCTTCCCCTTCAAGGAATTCAAATCCATTTAGTTCTAACATATCAGGAATGTCAAAATCAGGAAAAGGATAGAATTTTTCTTATCTTTCTTTTAAAATTAAATGGCGTATTTCATATTTTTTATACTTTTCCAGTTTCTTGTCTTTTCCTTTGAAAGACGACTTAAGAGGGGTTGTATTGACAACCATATATTCTTCTAAAGTCACATCAACCTCATTTCTTGATTCTTTATATTAGAGACTAAAAGTCTCTTTGGCTAATGATACATAGCTCCATATCCTTGGCACGAGTTACTAGCTCTTCAAAGGTACGGTGCTTTATACCTTAAAAGAATTTAAAGAAGTCCTCAATACATGTCTTAGACGCACATCTCAACGACAAATATTTCAATGAGATGGTCTTGGCAATCTAGATTTGCAGCTCTCCAGTGATTTATGTAATCAATAACAAATTCACATTTTCATTGCTTGATGTGGTGAGCTCAAACATATTGACTATTCATCTTATGCTGAAGAAGCGGTTTGAAAACTCTTTTTCAAGTTGTTTTCAATTGTAAATTGACTCAAACTCCAGGTCAATGTACCAGGCAAAAACATTTTTCTTTCAACATTCAAACAAATTGTTTGACCAATAACTCTCCTCGCATACCAAAATTTTCATTTTTTTCCATGAAATGACCGACACGTTGCTTTGGNCTGTATATTCCATGAAATGACCGACACGTTAATTTGATTTAGTGGAAAGTTAATTTAAGTTCAACCATCATTTCTTCACTTGTTGCCACGTCGGCCATCATGACTGGCATTATATTTGAGTTTGAAGTCTCTTTGCTTAATTGTTCAAAAGATGAAGTAGATTTGTTATCTTTGATGACAACTCCAACTTTTATTGATTTTGACATTTTCTCCCATATATTCTTTACCATGTCGGAGACTTGCTGCTCTCCAGATTTGTTGGATTTCCTTGGACGACAGCGAGTAATTGGTCTCGTGTAAGTATCACTTGAATTTTTGAAGCGTAATCTTTAGATGCCATGTAATCTTATTGGAGAGAGAGAGAGATGAAAGGTAGAGAGGTCTCACTGGACGTGCCAATCTGTTCAAGATTTTTGGAAAAATTTGATTCGTTGAATTTGAATTTTGTATTTGTATTACTTTTAGTATAGTGAATACAATCTCTATTATATGATTCTTTGATGCTTTCTCTCGAAAAATAAACTTCAATCTTTAAGCTTGTTGATTTTCTTGGATGATCGGCCTTTGGGCTTAATGATCTTCCTGGAGGATCGGCCTTTGGGTTTGTTAATATACTTGGAGGATTGACCATTGGACTTAATGATCTTCTTAGAGGATTGGCCTTTGGGCTTATTTATCTTCTTGGAAGATTGGCTATTAGAATTGTTAATCTTGTTTATTAGTTTGGATCTGCTTCTAGTTTGTTTATTGACTTAGATCGGTTTCTAGCTTGTTGATTGTCTTGGATCAGCCTTTGGAGCTTCAATCTTATAGTCTTTAAACTTGAGAGTTTGGAGCTTCAGTCTTCAGAATTTTAGGGCTTAATGGCTTCAATCTTTAGAGCTAGATAGGAGTTATATTCTTTTGAATCTTCAGAGCTTGAAAGGTGTTATATTCTTCAAGTCTTAAGAGCTTCAGTCTTTGGAACTTTAGATCTTTAGAAAGCTTTGACTTTTAGTTCTTCCAACTTCAGGAAGTTATAAACTTGAGATTGATAAGAGCTTCAGTCTTTTAGAATTCAAAGAACTTTTAGCCTTTCAAGTCTTTAATCCATAGAAGGTTGTAATCTTTAGATCAAACAGAGCTTCAGAGTCTTGAAATCTTTAGAGCTTCAACACTACGTTGCCAATGCTTCTCACCCCCTTTCAAATGAAGGGGTAAGGCCTCTAATTTTAAAGGATTTCCATGAGCCTTATGGGCTTAGGCCTATTGCTTTTGGGCCCAAATATTCGACTTGAGCCCAATCTTCAATTTGGCTCAAACTTTCACCATGAGTTTGAATTGGGTTGGGAACAAACTGGGTTTGAATTGGGTTGGGAACAAACGACTTTAATTACTCTATCCGATCTAATTAATTTCCAGAATAGGTCTGGGTTTTCGTTGTTGTGATGTGACAACTTGTGATTAGCCAAAATTTCTCATTCAACCGAACCAGATTTAAAGTTTTATTCACGACCCCACATATTGTAATATATATATATATTACTATGAGTTTGATTTTAAATAAACCGTCATTAAACTTTTATAAGTTTTATTTAAGAACTAAAATAAATTAAATTAAAAATTTTAAGGACGAAAATGAAACAAACTTGAAAGTTTATGATCTATTTGGTAGAAAATCTAAAAACAAAGAATTCAGTGAAAACAAAGTTGCATTTTATGTTTTCAGATACATATTTAGTAACATATCTATAAATTGGATTATAATTTAAATAGTTATTTTAAATTTGTATGATACTATATATTTATAAACCATGTTTAAGTAAGATTCCTAAAGACATGGCCCCTCTTTAACTATAATACTTTTTAAATTTATATTAATGGAAACACATAATATCTAAATTATAAAATATATTTGAAAAATATCAGTATGTTTACTTTCTTTAATATATAAACTATAGAGTAATTATTTTAAATGGTAAAATTGTTAAAATATTCTCAAGTAAAGCAAAATATCATTGTTTATCAGAGATTGTGATATACTTTCATTACTGAGCGATAGACCGCGAGAAGTCTATCACTGTCTATTACAATCTATCATAATAGACAATGACATTTTACTATATTTATATATAAATTGGTTACTTTTCTTTTATTTAAGATAGACAGTGATATTTGCTATATTTGTATATAAGTTGGTTTATTTTCTTTTATTTAAAAACAATCCTAAAATATATTAAATGAAAAATTATATCTACACATACATATATATTTGAGATAATCTAATAATAAATCCCTTGAACCACTCAATGCCCTGATCCAAATATATGGCCCAAATGGCACAAATATATCATCCTTCCTCATTTCTTTACATGAAAAGTCTTATTCTTCACCTGTTCAAAAGTGGTTTTGTTTTCACTAGCAAAAAGAAAAAGAAAGAAAAAAAAAAGGGAAGAAAGAAAGAAGAGAAAAGAGAGAGAACTATTTGCAACATAAAATGTAGAGATGAGAGATCGACTCTGAAAACATCAACATTGTAAAGATTGAAAATTACTCAAACAATTACAAATAAATTTCAAAATACATGCAAAAAAGCAGAAAATAAAGAGCAAAGAAGCAAAGCAAGAAAGAGGGACAAGAAAGTAATTTTGGGTGGCAATTTTCCTCCATCGTTCCTAAACACCATGGCCTCATAAAGCGGCCAACAATTGAGCACCACAAATCCAGCCAAAAACATTTGAAGGAAAAATTGTTCCCACGCTCCGCCCAATGCTCTCCAAATTCCAATGAGTACGGCGACGAAGTTGATGATGGCCGTCGTGGCCATTGGCAAGAACATTGGGGATGATGCTCCAAAATCGAATAATTCTTCATCGTATCTCTTGCTCTGTTCTTGATCAATTACTTTACTAGTGACATTAAATCCAAACGCAGAAATCCCAAGGAATTTCAAAAAAAATTCAATGGATGCAAAGAAATAGCTAGAGAGAGCTCTTATGCTCCACATTCTCTGTTCATTCCACCATTTTTGGAATGTGCTTCCATCTAACATGAATTCGAAAAGGTCTTGACCATAGGCTCCCAAGAACAAGAATGCATACAATACAAACCATGGATCTGAAACCTATCAAATATGTTTTATTTAATGTATTACAATTGGAACTATTATCAAGAAAGCCTAAATTTCCTAAATTTAAATCAAGTTCGTAGAATTCCCAACATGTGATCTCTTAGCATGCATATGCCTTATGTTAGTCGTAGTATGTTCACACCAACTTATATACTAATTTAATGTTAGTTAAATTAATCGTTTCGTCTCTAGACTTAGAGGTTGTGCTTATTTGATCTTAGAAAATTTTAAAAACATGTAATAGATTCCAGAAACTTGAAATTTTATATCTATTTGGTTCATCAACTTAAAAAAAAAAGGTCTAATAGTTTCTTAGACTTTAATTTTATTTCCAATAGATACATGAAATTTCAACTCTGTGTCAACTTAGTCCTTCACTTGACTTATTAGACACTAAATTAAAATTAAAAATTTGGAGTTCTATCAGACATAAAACCAAAATCTATTTATAATATATCAATTAATTTTTAAAAGTTCAAATATATCGAGGATCTATGAGATGGAACTTATTTTTATTTTTGGAATTTAGTTTAGAATTCAATTTCTTTACTCAAGATAGATGAAAATTATTGTAAGAAATTGTGGGGAATTAAATAATAGACTTAATTTAAAAAAGAAAAAAAATTATTATCAAACTAGAAAATAAAAATTAAGATTTAAGGTTAAAGGTTAAAGCTTTCGAAATTACCTTTGGGAAGAGGGAGATGCCATTGATGAGACCCAATTGGGGGAGGAAGGCATAAAGGGTGACTGGAAAGGAGAGAAAGGGCCAAGAATATGCGTTGTAGCTATAACAAAGGCCCATGAGAAGGCCCATAGTCTTTACACCGTATATGATTGGGCTGTACTTTGAGAAGCCCACTTCCAAAAGCCCAACAATCCATCTTTTCCCTTGATTCAGCCCATCTAGGAGGTTTTTAGGCGCATCCCCGTAAAAAGCTGTTCTGTTTGGATTACAGAATATACTCCTCCACCCCTCGGATTGCAAACAATACCCTGTGAAATAGTCCTCCACTAGAGATCCATATCTAAAACCTAACTGCTAAATATAGAATGTCTCATTAATTATTAATCATGTATGTTTTTTTTATAATATACTCGATTTTTTTTTTTTTTTTTTTTACTTGAAAAACAAGTTGATGTAGTTTCGGATGTATTAAAATATCTAATTTTAATATAAAATTAAAATAATTCACTAAATTAACAATTATTAACTACCTTCAACATTTTTTCATTAGTCAAACTAACAATCAATTAGTGTTTAAGGACCATTTACAACCATTTTTTGTGTTCAATTTGAAATCTCTAACTTTTAGAATGTATTTCTTTTTACTATTTCTTTTTTATATATAAAGATAAATGCGAAAAGAAGATAACAACCTAATTGAATTTAGGATAAATTTTTAACTTTGTGTCAAAAATATTTTTCAACTTTCAAAAGTTTTAAAAATACTTATGAACTTTCAATAATGAGTTAAAAATACTATTGTTGTTAATTTTGGTTGAAAACTATAAGTGTTTTGTGTAAAAAATAACCTTGAAGTTTTGGATGGAAACTATTAGTGTTTTGTGTTAAAAAATAACCTTGAACTTAAAAAAAAAGTTTTAAAAAACCCATTATCGTTAGTATATGTACATAAATCGTTAATACCATCTTACCTTTTTATTTTCCCTTTTTTTCTCCTCTCTCTTCTTCAATACTCTATTACTCCCTTTTTATTAATTGTTTGACATTTGTTTATCTAGAAAAATAACAAATAAAACTGGCAACTTCAATTAGTGTATATGAACTATAACTAAAAAGAAAAAAAAAAAAAGAAAAAGAAAAAGAAAAAAAAATGTAAAGTGAAAATACCAAGAGATTTTAGAACTTAAATGTTTTAATAAACGACGATAGTTAAATATGTGCTAATAGTCAAATACAATTTTTTTATTTGACCATTTATTGTTTTAACATGTTTTAAGAGGAGATGTTGATTTTAGATTTTTGTAGGGTTTTATATTTTAACTTAAAGTTTAGATTTTTATTTGAGTTATTGAGAAAATTGGTGTAAGAATTGAAAAATTGGAGAAAAATGAGAGTATCTATATGAAAAAAAAGTATCTATTAATTTTTTTTAAAATTTTTTATAGTTATTTTTGCAAGGAGATATGGACAGTTTTTGTTCTTATATCAACCGTAAGAATATTTTTTTTTAACTTTTCTTAAATTTAAGGATTTTTTTTAAACAAAACATTAGCAGTTTACATCTAAAACCAATAGTAAAGGTATTTTTTTTTAACTCATTTTTAAAATTTAAAAGTATTTTTTTAACTTTTGAAAGATCGGATTATTTTTTATAAGTACAAAACTCAAGAGCATCTTTTATATATCTTTGTATTTAAATTCGATGACAAAATGAAAAATAAACATTTCTAGTCAAAATACATATACAATTAGAAAGGGATTACATCTAATTTTTTTTCCCACCAATTATAGGAAATTTATTACTCTTTAAGTTATTATTATTATTTTCACCATTGAATATAAATGTCTAGATTACCAGTAATAATCTGAAAAAACAAGTGTACATTGGCCGCTTATTTGACACGTTTAAGAAAGAATTAAGTAAAAAATATAGTTTTTTTACAAACAATTATTCAAAAAATAATAAAAAAAAATCATTCCAAAAACAAATCTTCAAACAAAATAACATGGTAGTTGGTAAAGTTATGGAAAAAAAATCTCGTTTCATTTTAAAGACAATATATGAACATAGAATCAAACCTCAAACCTTGAAGTTGAAAACACATATTTTATGCAAATTATGTTATGCTCATTTTGACATCTCATTCATTTTATTTTCTAAAAAGTGAAATTATTAATTTGAATTTTCATATAATAGTAACCATACCTTAGAACCCCATTTGGTGTTGTTTTCATAGTCACAACGGGCAACCACATAGGCTAAATCTAAGACTTCTCGAGATTGAATGGCTCTTTCCACAACATGATTAGGGTTGAGTTCGGGAAGCTCAGGTGACACGAATGATGTTGATGATGGACCTCCAAAGAAAGCCCGTCGAACAAAAAAGCACCCAGTGCCTTGATAAGCTGGCCCTAATAGCCCATCCATGCCAGCGTTATTAAATGTAAACACTCGCTTACGCTCGGTGTCATAGATGTCACTTTTGCTAACTCCATGAAAACGTTGAGGAAATTGAATATAGCCTAAATTACTCTTAAGCTTTGAGTCCAATAAATAACATAAGACTCGGTTTGGTGTTTCTGGGTCATTAGAATATACGTCACAATCCAAATTGAGAATAATTGGTGCATTGGTCATTGTAGCTGATACACGAAGCTATTGCAATAAATAGCTTAGAGAATAGATTAAGAGAGAAAATAGGGAAGATTTTAAATTTGATCTAAAAAAACCAAAGAAGGTAAATGAGTTTTATGGTTTACTTACCAGAGTATTAAGAGCACCAGCTTTGAAATGGTGATGAGAAGTTGAACTTTTTTGCCTTGAAACATAGATGAGATTTGGCATTGATTCTCCTCTGATGTCTTTATTTTTACTATTATCAAGCAAAACCTGCCTCACACACGAATTTCCATGAAATTTTGTCATTTTTTTAATTCAATAATGAAAAGTGTATGTGACATATGCTTATATATAAATGTGTATGTGACAATAATAAAAAAAGATATTATTAAAATTTTGGAAAAGTAAAACATAAAAAGGAGAATTGAACTGAAGCAGTACCTGAATGATTGTAGGATGATTTTTAGGAGTAAAGGATTTTGTCCATTTATCAAAAATCAAGTGCTCTTCTTCTCCATTGATGAACTCATCTTCAACCTTTCCTTTCTCCATAACTTTTTCTACTCTCATTCTCATTTTCTCATACATTATCTGAACATCCAAACATAATTTTCAATTCTTCCAGTTTCACTAACAGTAATTTCAACTTTTAATTCTCTACCTAATAAATTTCAATTTGTTATACATAATTGAAGCCACGTAGTCTATCTTATTAAAAAATTCATGGAAAAACTAAAACAATTGTTTCTTCATATAAGTCCATAGATTTGAAGTCTAGTAATCATTACTCAAAATATATTCTTTTTCTTTTTTATGCAATATATTCACCTCAAACTCTAAGTTGATGTTAGGTGAGATATGATCGTTTAATCCAAATTTTAAGTAAAGAAATGATTAATTTTGATTATGATCGTAATAATACCTTGATCTTCTCCTTCTCAGAGTTGCAATAAGAATCCTCATTGGAAGCAAAGAATGTATGAGGATTCCTGTCAACGTCGTTTTCCCTACAAAATGGCAACCATTCGGCGGCGAACCTGGCGGCTTCCATAAGAGCAAAGAGCGTGATAGCAGAACCGCCGTCGTCGGAGATGTAGACCGAAATCTTTCGGGTCGGATAGTCATAAGCCAAGATGGACAAAGCCGTGTTGACGACGTTCATCGGTGGCTCCTTGTAAGGATCCGCCGTGCAAATAAACACATCCAACGCCGGAAAATCAGAATCCTGTTTGAGCAAAAGTTTGAGGTTTTCGAGAAACTCACGGCGGCGGATGGGATTTATGCGGTAGCTTTGAGTGGTGATCCAGGAGAAGGCTAAAACGACATCGGAGATGAACAGAGAAAGGGAGATGAAGAAGGAAGTAAAAGAGGTGGAATTGAGAAGTGAAGCTAAATGGTAGTAAAGCAGAGCAACGATGGCGATGGAGTAAACGGCGGCAAAGAGGTAGTTGAAAGTGGTGACACGGCGAGAGAAGTATTGGGTTTGGGAGTGAAGTGAAAATGGCCCGGTGGCGGCGGCGCGTGCTCTGTGTTCCCCCATTAATATTTTTCTCTTTAAAATTTTGGGTTTGGGTGGTTTTGCTTTTGCATATGGTAATTTAAAGGTTGCAGATGACAGTGATTCAGTCAACTTGTAGAAGTTTCTCGATTTTATAATTCAAGAAAAATGTCGACGTTGATTGAGAGATGCCAGAAAAGAATCATTAATATATTTTGAAAATAGTGTTTTTAGGTAGTAATTATCTAGTTTTGATCCTCATATTTAAAAGAAAAAAATTATTTAGATTGGGTTTTCTTTTGGATTGATTCTTTAAATGCCTAGATTGTACTAAGATTTTTTTTAATGGAGTGATATCTTTGGCGTGCATTTTACCTAATTGTCTACTACTGATTTTTTTTTAAAAATGTTTTTGAACTTTTCAATATGTGATTAGGGTGGAATGCACTGATAAACATATATCAATATCAATCACGATCACATTGATAGATGTCTAGCAATAAAAGTGAGATTTTACTATATTTAAAAGTATTTCAATCGTTTTATCATTTAAAATAATTGTCCATAATTTATAATGAGTATATTGCTAAAGAATCATATACTTTGAATTAGTAAAAGTAAGATTAAAAAGTTTTTAAGAAGTTGGAGCTTCCAAGTAGAATCTCTTTGTAGATGACCTTACATATATATATAGGAAGACTAATTTCAGTGGTTGTTGGTATCAAACAGTGTTGATACTTGAAATGGTTATTAGTGTCTTTTACCCCTTGAACAATGCTCTCAACTTGACGAACATGTCCTTAACTTGGACATACATATATTACATGTGTACATATCTTTATATATATATATATATATATGTTATATCGTCCAAATTTAGAAAAGGTACGTAAATGAACCAAAATCACATCTGAATGAGACATCTTGCGAATTGAAAGAATGACACAAAAGAATTTGAAAGTTGCTATCTATACCAACAAATTGTACTTTATTTTTAGTGACTCGGTCATGGGGCTTAACTTGGAGACATTCTATGTTCGATGACCTTTTGGAAATTTTCCTAAAAAATATGTACGTAAAAACAAGACATATTGAAAGATGTAGAAAAATGTCGGAGTCATTAGATGTCACATCTAGATTTTGATTACTAACCTACATTACATTTATCATAGCACATAGAAATGGAGGTTTGTTCTAGAAAATTTAACAAAAAGAAAAAATTACGACGAAATATATGACTATTTTAGATAAATCATTACTTTTGATAATTTAAAATTTATATAGTAGAGATGTAATTTTATAAAACAATTTATTGAAACGTATTTTTAAAAGTTGATTTACTAAACTATTTCTTTTTTTAAGGGTATACAAAACTAAACTGTTCCCGTCAAAAAGCATATCAGATGGAAAAAAAGATTCATAAAGTTCGAAGTAGAATTTATTCAAAAGAATATAACTTATTGATGCATTACATCTATCTTTGACTATGCTATAATCCTATGTTGAGATATTTAGGCGTTCATTTATTTATACATATATTTAGGTTATAATTAGGAAATTTAGTTATCTTCTCAAGTAAATATAAGAATTTATTCAGTCAAATATCTCTTTTCACATGGTATCAGAGCCACTTTCATTTTTTTAGTTTCGTCTCATTGAATTCTAACCACTGCCACTTGACCTCTGCCACCGTCAATTGGCTGTTGATGGAGGTAGATCCACGAGATTCGCTCGTTACCACAAGTCACAGTCTGCCAGCACTCACTCAGATATACTAGCATTCGCTCAGACATACCATAAGTTCAGATAGTTTTTTCGTGCATTTTGTTGTTTGGTCAGAACCCATGCTCAATCTGCTTCGTTACCCCTCGTCGTCGAAGAGCTCCTAGACCTGTCGCAACCCAACCATTTCCAGTCAACTCGATGCTCGATGCTCGCTCAAACCCGTCCACTACACCTCGATGCTCGCTCAGATTTGTCGCAAAACAAACTCTCTCCCCCACTTGATGCTCGCCCAGACCTGCTGCAGCCTAACCGTTTTCTAGCCAACTCGATGCTCGATGCTCGCCTAGACCCGTCCACCTACACCCTCGATGCTCGCCCAGATCTGCCGCAAAACAAAACCTCTCCCCCACTCGATGCTCTTTGTCCAAACCACGCTGCCTCGCTCAAATTTGCCATTATCCCTACCTCGATCTAGGTCATCCCATCTAGACCCGTCCACTACACCCTCTATTGTCCTCCACCGTGAGCCTCATACGAGGAAGAAGAAGGAAACCACACCTAGATTTTGTATGGCTTTCGATTTTTTTATCCAAACCGGTTCGGTTTAATGTAACCGGATTAGTGTTGGTTCCATTGGTTTGGTTCAGTTTAGTTCCTTAGCTTAATTGGGTTCATTTGATTTGGTTTGGTTCAGTCAAGTCAGTTTTGATTTTAGTTCTTATAATAGGTTTCAACTCTGTCTTTTAGTTTGTCGTCCCTATTTTAGGAAACTTTGTTTCGTTTATGTAGATCTTTGTTTTCAGCTTAGAAGTTCGAGGGTTTTATTTTAGATCTTTATGAAGATCTCTATTTCCAACCTAGATGTTCGTGAGTTCCTGTTTCCAACCTAGAAGTTCTCTATGCTCCAGTTCTTCATGGGTTTTATGCTTCCCATCCAGATCTACTGTGTTTTGATTCAGAATTGCTTCTTCAGTTTCTGTCATCCAGTTGTTTCAGGTTATTCGCTTACAAACTCAAGTTGTTTTGATCACCTTGAGTTTAAGGGAGGGTATTGAGATATTTAGGCCTTGATTTATTTATGCATATATTTAGGCTATAATTAGGAAATTCGGTTATCTTCTTTTCTATAAAATCCCTACATAGAATCTCAAGTAAAGATAAGAATTTATTCAGTCAAATATCTCTTTTAACACCTACCAACGTGTGTTTTCCATTGACCTTTATGTGTTGCGTAACAGATATGTTTAAATTTTATTTTAGTTCCTAAATCATTGTTGATAATTATTTTACTTTTTCTAACACTTGCTTTTATGAAACATTAAATTCTTAGTCAAAATTTAAAAAAATATGAATAAATAAATAAAAACTATGATTCTATTTAATAACAGGTTCGACCCTGTTTGGTAATCATTTCGTTTTTTGTTTTTAGTTTTTTAAAATTAAGTCTATTTTCTCTGCATTTCTTACCATTATTTACATCTTTTTGAAGTACAATGGTTGAATTCTTAGCCAAATTCTAAAAACAAAAATAAATTTTTAAAAGCTACTTTTTTTAGTTTTAAAAAATTGGTTTGGTTTTTTTAAACCATAGGCAAAAAGTAGATATAAATGAAGAAATTTGGAGATGAAAGTAGTGTTTATAAGCTTAATTTTAAAAAACAAAAACAAAAACAAAAAACCAAATGATTATCAAATGAGACTTTCGTTTTTTGTTTTTAAACTTTAAAAATTAAGTTTATAAATATCATTTCTACTCATAAATTTCTATATTTTTTTTTTGTTTAGTTTCTACTCATGTTTCTATATATGTATCCATATATACATATACTTTTTAGCATTTGGTTACTTTTTAATTTATTGGTTATTTAATTTTGAAATATGGGTAAGTTTGAATTAAAATAGAAAGGAAAAAGAATTAGAAAGGAAAAAAAATTTGGAATTGGTAGTGTAAATCTTATGTAAAAAGGAAAAGAGGAAGAGTTTAGGGTTACTTCAAAAAAAAAAAGAAAGAAAAAAGAGTTAAGAGAAGCCACACATCAAGTTGGAGTAAAAAAAAAAGAAAAAAAAAAAAAAAAAGACAAAATGCACTTTTGATATTCAAGATTTGAGATTAATGTCTATTTGATCCTGAAATTTGAAAATGAACATTTTAATCTTTGAATTAGAAAATGTTTCTAAATGCGAATTAATTTTATCGACATGGCACATTTTGGCAAATTTGTAATGAGTTGCATAATTTACTTTTTTTTTTATTATTATTTTATTGAATTAGGCGGTGAAATTTTCTATTTTCTACTTTTTCTTTTCTCTTCTACCTTCTCATCCATCCCTCTAAAACCATGGTTTTTAACTTTTTGTAGAAACCTTCATAGAAAGCAAAGCTTTCTTTTAATTTGTAAAATGTTGAACCCGAACATTTTTTTTTTTTTGCCTTTTTCTTTTTTGTTAGGAAAGAGTTTTCCACATCCAAATAGACATTAACTACAAAATTTAAGGACCGAAAGTGTATTTTTTTTTTAAAAAAATCAAATTCCATGATAAGCCACCTGAAAAAAGGAAAAAAAGAATTTGAGTGGATTTTAAAATGTTATACATTTAGTTTTTGATTAAAATTTGAGTTTGGGTTTCAATTTAACCCTAGGTTTCAAAATTTTACAATTTTACTTTTGATTTGAGTTTGGTTTCATTTTGTTCTTTAGGTTTCAGAATTTACAATTTTAACTAGATTTTTCTTAAATACTTACTTTCAACATCAGTGTTAATGTCTATCAATTAATTATGTTAGAGATACAGAATTGGATATATTTGTTTAAGAGTTGTCTTGCTGGTTGTCTTAGGAATTGTTTCACAGGATGTCTCTTAGAATCTCTTAGAATGTTGATCCTACATATTATTTTTTTCCTTATTTGGAATATCCTGCGATTTCATTACCCTTAGATATTTTCCTTATTTATGCTCTACAGATTTTGAAGGAGGCCTGTTCTTTTTTCCCATTGTACCTATTTAAGAGTAAGATGTTGTCTTGCTAGGATTGTCGCTTTTGAGTATTTTTAGTGTTGAAGCTTTTCGCTTTGCAAGGTGGCCGAACTGTATGGTTGTATGCTAATCTTTGAGAGTGTGACTCAGAGTTTTTTTTGAAGATCTTGAAGCTGTGTTCTAGATCGACGTTGAAGCTTACTTCATGAGAAGGTTAGCTTGTTTTTAGGGGAGCATAAAACTTCATTACTTGAGAAGAGATTCTCAAACTTAAGGGAGTCCTAAGTTCATCAAGTGAAGTGGTTTTCACTAGAAAGAGGAAAGATTATGGTTGAGAGAGAGTCTCATACATAGAAGAGCCTAAATAATTGCTTACTAATATATACATACTTAGGGGGAGCCTAAGCTTACTTGAGAGGAAATCTCACATTTAAAGGGAGTCTAAGTGATCATTCTTTGAATTGGGCTATTTGTGTGTTATTGTATTTTCCGTCTATTTATAGATAAGAACAACATTATAATTATTCGACTTCATATTAATAAAAGTATATTTTTTAGGCACACCGCCCCAAATATAGATTTTTAGTTTCGAATATAATTGCCAACCTAACTCTTTTGTTTTGGCTTCCTTAGACCCAATTGTGGTGTGGTTATTCCTCAATTTGCATCAAAGATTTTCACCCAGAATCTCTATTGTGTTCCTCAATGTCACAATTCTATCTCCTAGTTTTCCATGCTCGAATTTCATATAGCCACCTGCATCCAAATGATTTATTATATAATCAAGTACATATTTGTCCAATAATAACAAACTTTTTAGCAAATATTTCATGATACTTAAATTATTATTTTAATTCTTTATTTTGATGTTTTGTCAATTCAAATAATTAACAAAAAATATATATATATATATTGAGCACTATAAATAATTATACCAAACATTATTTAGTTAGTCAATAACTTGAAATTTCTCCAATGAATTATTGAATAGTCTAGTTTCAAGTTTGAAAAAAACTTATCTGTGAAATTTTGCATTTTTTTTTTGTAGAGATCTCCAAATTGGTTGAAGCTAAGAAATCTCACTTATGATTGTAATTTCTCAGTCTCCTATAGCTTCCTTCACTTGATTGCAACTTTTGTCTTTACATCATAGTTGGCTGGTGCTTCATTTCATATGGAATCCAAATTTCTTTACATTCCAACTATCTTGCTTCATTCACGTTTCTTGCATAATTAATTTAAATCGAATTCTAGCATAAATGATAGATCACCATAGCATTAATTTTGATTAAGAATTCCGAAATATAAAGAAGGCAAATATAAGACTTAAGCATGTTTTTTTACGGAGAATAATTGAACTACAAGAAAAAGGGATTACCTTTGAAGACAATTTTTCAAACCTTCTCCAATTCTACAAAACAATACGATCTCTTCTTCTCTTCTAGGATCTCAAATAGGACATCATCTCAAGAGCTTTCCCGTTATTCTTGGATTATTGAGGGAGGAATTTTTTTTTTTTTTTTTTTTTTTTTTTTGCAGAGAAACATTTTCTCTGTTGTATAAGAGTATTGAAAGAGTGAGAGAGATCAAAGAGAAAGAGCGAGAGAATTTTTCATATCTCTTCAAAATGCAAAGTGATTTCTGCACATGAGAAGGGGGAGTTAAGTGCCCTCGCCCCACTCTTTTCAACTCTCTTGTACTACAGGGGAGTTTAATTTAATTTAATTTTAAATTAAATTAAATTAAATTAAATAATTATTAATCAGTCTAATTAATTAAATATTATATATTTAATTAATATTACATTTGAATCATATTTAAATATATTTTCTCTCATAACATATAGTTTTAATGTGTATCCCATTCACACTAAATTTAACATATAGTTTTAGTATGAATCTTGTATGATTTAATATTTGAATATTATTCAAAAAAATTATTCTTTCATATTATATAGTTTAATTTTGAATCTCATTCAAAATTAACTTTATAATATAATGTATCTATATACATTATATTAATTGTATCACATACAATTTGTTGGGTTTTATGTCCTAAAACTCGTGATTTGTAAACAATCAACTTAAATTAATCAGTAAAGATGTTATTGAAGTTTGATTCAGTAGTTATTGAATATATGAATTGCTTATTTTGTTTTAGAAAAAAAATCCAATAAACTTAAGATCCATGGCTATTACATGAGTACTTGAACTTAATGTGGAGACATAAAGTGGATCAAGTTCGAGTAGATAGCCAAAATGATATACATTATACGAATAAGGCTGGGTACGGGTACCTTATTCTGGGAATATTATCAGTTGCAGTCCACCTTGTAGATATTACAAATGTTGTAAAGTGCTACAAACGAAGTGATCCTGATTCGTTCATGTGGAGACATGAGGAGTTGGGGCATCCTATGTAAAGAATTTATATAAGATCGGACCAAGAAATACGTTACTCTTACTTTATAACGTTCTTTACTATTTAAGACTGACTATTTCAAAGCGATGACCTAGGCAACTTCCTTAATCCTGAGCTAGCTACGAATTCCTGTTTATTCAGGATTATCATTAGATTTGCATGAGTAAGGGTTGACTCAACAATACCGACTCAAAAGACCTTCCATTTTAGGGGTAAGACTGAGTAGATAGCTGGGAACATAGGGTGCAAAATGAAATTCACTCCTACCCACTTTTAAGGATAGTAGAGAGGTTGTTTCTTAAGTGCTGACTTCGGGTCTTGAACAAGGAGCCCCACCTTCTCATTGACCCAAGAGGGACTTAGTTTGATGATTGGATCTCAAACCAATTGTTCATTAGAAGATCAGTGGGACTTAAGAAACAAGAGATAATCTCGGGGGTAAAATAACTATTGACCCAGCTGTTATTACAAAAAACTGGCGAAGAGTTAACTTACTAATTAGGTGGACACAATATATCTACAGTGAGATGAGTACAACTATTGCGCTTTAGTAGAGTGACCCGTAGTTAACGAATTGTGGTTAATTAGGTAAAAAGTTTAGCCGGTTAATCTTAGATCGTTGGAGCCCATGATCTGTAGGTCCAATAGGTCCTCCTACTAGCTCACAAATGGATAAACCTTAGAAAGTATGATGAGTGAAGTTGAAACATTGAAATTCAAATTAAGGGAATTAGAAATTATATATGATATAATTACATGTTTAATTACTGAGTTAAACGAAATTGGAGAATAGGTTAATATTTAAATTCGATTTAAATATCAAATTACATGAATATGGATTCATGGTAGTGGAATTGGTGTTTAATTAATTTAATATTTAATATAAAATTAATAAAATTATTTAATTAATGAAATCAATTAAATTTAAAAATTGAAAATTTGAATCTTATGAAAATTCAAATTTAGAAAATCAATTTTGTTTCATTTAATTTTTGGAAACTTAAATTAAAATTGAACTTAATAAAAATTCAGTTAATTGATTTTAAATCAATTTTAAATCAAATTGATTTTGAAAAAAGAAACATGGTTTTGCTAAATTAGTGGGTTTATCCCACTTTTGCTTTTGAATTTGAGTCAAATTGCACTCACAAACTTGAAGGTGTTGTCTTCATTTGATGAAGATTCTCAGCATGCTGAAAATGATTAAAACACACAAGATTGGGTTGAGAAAGAGACATGCAAAAGTGCTTTTGCTGGTTTTTTTTTGAAGAAGAGTTCTTCAGCTTAAGTGTTCTTCTCCTCCAAAATTCCCTTGATCTAGTTCATTTTAAGTCCCACAACTTAGTCTAAGTTCTAAGAGAAGAGTAGGGAAGATCTTCTGGTGGTCTATACTTAGTAGCTGAGAAGATTGAAGCTAAATATGAAGATCAAAGGAGTTCATCAAAGGTATTTTTGAAACCCTCTTCATATTGTATGAACATGCTTAATTTGTTGCTAAAATTAATGAATTAGAGTACTTAATGATCTGAATTCTTCTGCTATTAGCTTGCCTAAACCAACAATTAGTATCAGATAATGATTAAAGCACTCAATTCGTGTTAAATTTAGCTTGGTGGGATTTTTTCATAAGATATATGAAGATGGTTGACTGATATGTTTTTTTTCTAGTTTTGGCATTAAATTTCTCTTCAATTATGTTGTAATTATTATAATTGACTTTTAATTAATGGGTCTTAATGTGTGTTTAAGTGTCTGTAAATTTGTTAGAGTCAATAAAATTGAAATTAGGTTGTAATTGAAGAAAGAAGCAAATAAGCTTAGCAGTAGAAAACTGGAGAAGAACCTTCTGCAAGGCAGCGTTGCAACGCTGCCCATAGAGCGTTGCAACGGTGTTCTTCGTGAACCCGAGGTGCCGCAATGCTGGGATGGAGCATTGCAATGTTGCCCATCCCAGCCCAAAACGCATGCATGAGCCCAAATCGACGGTCCAAGTGAACCGATTCAGCCAATTTGGGTCTGAAAGGTCGGTTCAACCCTTTTCTAGCCATTCAACCCATTTTGAGGCTTTGGAGGTCCGGTTCGGGGTGGTTTGAGTGATTCCAAAAGATTTTTAAAGCCGATTTTTATTATTATTGTAATAATTAAGGTCGTTTTCTTGCTTTAAATGCCAAAACTAGTCTATATCAGTATGTGTTTAATTATTTATGCATTTGATGTATGTTATAATTAATAAATCTTATATATACATATAGTATGCCATGTAAATTTAAAATCCCACCATAGGAAGCATGTTGCATGCATTGAAAGTATGTTATAAGGAGTTATAATATATAGTATGCATGTTTAGGGTTTCAAGTGTTTAATATAAGGTGTTATATTAAATCATTGTTCGTGCTCGAAATCGATGTCGTTAATTCGACTTCAAATCGAAGCAGAAAAATATTTATAAATCACCAAAACCTACATCTTATACTAACAAGTAGCATAACGGTCAATATGGGGTCGTTCTACAAGGAAGGCTTATTTCTAATCATTTCTTAAGCTAAATTCAACTATAAAAGCGATAAAAACGAGGTTTTTTTTTTTTTGATAAAACGAGAAACATACTTGAAATTAAAAGAAAGAAAATAAATGTAAATAAAGTTTGGTCAATCTCATTGCTAGTTCAAGTTAGACATTCTTTGCAATTTCTATTATTGATTTCTACAAATTAATTATGCAAACGAATTATGCACACAACTACTCGCCTGACTCGATTACGCTAACCTCTACAATGGCGGATAGCTAGCAAGAATCTAATCAAGAAAGCGTTCTAAATATTGATTAAAGTTGGAAGACCTAACTCTAATCGACCTATATGTTTCTAATCCTATTGGGTTCGATAGCATCCATATAGAATAGAAAACATATGCATTAAGTTCGAGAATTCAATTGAGTCGATTAATCATCAAGATAGCCATATTCAATTAATCAAAATTATCTTTAAATCTAGCAATTAATAAAATCTAAGAATAGCCATCAAATACACAATTAACTATTTCCACTTAGTAGATCTTAGCTAGATATTCTTATATATGAATACATTCAAGCAATATATTCAAGCAAGATTGTAGCAAAACTAAGAACCTTGGCTATACATGCTCAAAAGATAAAAATCCCTAAATATGCTTTTAGAAGTTCGAATTGATTCAAAGAAGAATGTATTCAAATTGCAATGAGTTGAAGAAAAGTAGAAAACTCAAGAAATGTATAAAGAATTCTTGAACTAGAAACAATATTGAAGAAATTACTTCACAAATTCATAGACAAATCCATGAACAAAGTCAATACATTGTTTACAAATCAAAGAAAGAAATGAAAATCTAACCTAAATGGAACGGAATTCCCAAGGAAATGAACTGATCTTGAGAGAAACTCTAGACTCTATGAGAAAATTCTGCCTCCCTTTGCCAAAAATGAAAGAAAAGTTTTTATATTCGCAGGTGTAGCATCGCGACGCTATGGATATCGTTGCAATGTTAAATTGTAAAAAAAAAAAAAAGCCAAGAAGCGTTGGGTAAGGGTTGAGATGCTTGGCTGACACTGGGTTGCACAATGCGCGCGTGCACGCGACCATTTCTATCAAATTACGTAGCGTTGCACGCTCCTTGACAGCGTTGCAACACTGCCCTGTTATGCAGCAATATGATGCATTCTGTCTCCAAGCGTTGCTCAATGCTTCTGGAAGGGTCGTGACGCTGCTTCTGATGGCATTTTGATAATTATTTTGATTCTCGTAAATTTTGTTGATTTCTTGGTTCTTCTTGATCCTTTTTAGTCCAAACTTCTTGAAATGACTCCTAATTACTCCCGGGACTATTTTACCTATAAAATTGACATATTAAGTAAACAAGTTGTTGGGGTTGATGTCCTAAATCTCGTAGGGTCCTATAGTTTGTAAACTTTGTATGAACAAACTCTTACGTGATTAATAATATATGATATTTTAATCATTTTGTCTATAAAATATGTGATATTTTAATTGCATTAACCACAAATCAATAAACTAACATCCAAGGTTATCTTTGTAACTTAAACATGTATGTGCAGACATACAAGTGGATCATGTTTAAGTGATAACCTAAATGGTTTGTAGTATATGGATAAGATTGGGTACCTTATCTTGGTAACACTACGAGTATGACCCATTTTGTAGGCATTACAATTGTTGTAAAGTGCTACAAATGATCTGATCCTAATTATTCATGCATTAGACATGTGAGCAAGGATATTCTATACAAAGAAGTTTGTATAAGACTAGACCATAAAATGTTTAGTATCATTATATAACATCATTCATAATAGAGACTTTCATTTCACTAGGATGACCATAGATAATATGACCTGAATCTTGAGTGAGTTGTGAACTTCTGCCTATGAGGGCGATTCTTTGATATGGGTGAGAGTAGCCAGATCGCCTATTCAACAAGCCTACTATTTTGGGGATTCGTCTGATTGAGGAGCTGGGAACATAACTACATAAGATGGAATTCGCTCCTTCCTCAAAGCAGAGGTAAGTAGATAAATTGCTCCTTTAAGGGATGATTTCGGATCTTGAACAATGTGGCACCACAATCTCTCCTGGCCGAAGGGTTTTGTCATAGTAAGACTATGATCTATTGTTCATTAGAGGAATTAGTGGTACTTAAGGAGTTAGATGTAACTATAGGGGGAAAATGGTAATTTCGTCCAGTTATACTTACGAGCAATTTGTGAAAGGTCATCGTACTGTTGATTTATATCCAATGGACACAAAAATATATTTATGGTACGAAGAGTGCAGCTGTCGATCTTTAGTGGAGTACTCGACAGTTAACAGATGGTGAATAATGTAATTAAATAGTTTAATTAATTATTCATGTACCGTTGGAGCTACAAGCTACAGGTCCATAAGGTGCCCTTGGTAGCTCAAAAGGATTTAGTTCAGAATCTGTTTTTGGGTTAATTTGAATTGTTCAAATTAATAAGAGGGATTTAATTATGTATGATATAATTAAATTGTTTTAATTATATATGATATAATTGTCATAATGTATTTGATACATTATAGTTTAATGGGGGGAAATAAATATTTGAATGAGATTCAAATATATTTTCTATGAATGTGATTCATAGTTGTTAACTTTAATATAAATATGATTTATATTAATGCCATAAAATAGAGAAAAGAAACTATAGTTTATATTGTATGTGATACAATATTAAAACTATAGGTTATATGTTATATTCGATATAACGTATAGTTTAATATTAATATAATATGATAAGTTAGTTATCATTTTATCATATTTATTTATATTATTTTATTATTTTGAATAACAACTTCCCTCTTTTCTCTCCAACTACCTTAGTGGGTGGTTATCAATTTTATGGCCAGAGGAATAAAAGAAAATTTTGGTTTTCTTCTTCTTTCTCAACACATTGGCTGAACGATTGAGTTTGCAGAAAAGTTGTGTGTGTTCCTCAATCTTCTTCCTCCACACTCAAAATATCCCCCTCCTAACCAAAATAGTCAAAACCCACCACTCCTGGGATCTCACCCTGAGAATACCAAAGGCTCATTGTGCTTGTGCCTTTCTTTGGTTCGAGATATCTTGAATAAGGTCTTCAAGAGGTTGTTGTGTTCGTGACTGTTCGAGGGAGTTACACGAAGAAAAGTTCTTCAAGGGTAATGTATATTGAACCCTTTATTTCTGGTAAAAGCATGCTGTAATTTATTTTGAATGCATATCTTGTATGTTTACTGTAAATTTAGTTTTCAATAGTTAATGAAATTTGGACGATCCACTTTCGCTCAAGGATCTCTTTTCAATACAAGTTCCTTCACAAGTAACATAAAATCGAGGGGATTAACGTTAAGAACATGGTTCATACCCCAACTTAAGCCTTGGTGTCCTAAGCAAGTTGAAACTTGAAATATGTATGCAATCAAGCAAAATATGAACATTCATTTGTGCATTCATTTAAGGAGGTCATTTAAAATGTTCATATGTTCATTTTACTTACACAAAATTTCGATTCACATTTCTCTTTTCAACAAACAAGGAAGTAATGTTACAAATAGGCATTTAGAAATTTTTAAAATTTTACTAACAAAGAGTTGAAACTTATTTTTGAAAAGAAAATGGTCCTTTTTCTTGTATGTAATTTCAGAGAATCAAAGTTATGCCATCGAAATGCATTAAAGCCTAAAAAATATATCAGGATATATCTAATCAAAGTCACAAAATCTAAATAACCCGAGCTCAGGTGCTCAAGGGTTCCAAACATGCATTTGTATATCATTATAGAGCAAAATTTTTTGGTAAGGCTCATTTTTTTTACAACCATAATTAAAGAAAATCATGCCAAAAACATGCAATGTTCCCCAACCACAACTTAAAAGCAAAACATTGTCCTCAATGTTTTAAAATATAGATATAAGCTTTAGGAAAAAAAGATAAAGGGAATAAAAAACTCCCCTGGTTTTTGTGTAGTGGGTGGTGGTAGAATTTTCATTCTGCTTCAAAATGTTGTTTTTCTTTCATTTTGGTTGTTTCTATAAAAAGAAAAGAGAAGAAAAACGAAACAAAACAAAGGAAAAGCTCTACACAAAGAAGTTAGTCTAAAATTTCTATTCCTAGAAAAAAACTAAAGGAAAGCAAATAAAAGTGAAAATGAAAATGAAAATGAAAATATAGGGCAAAGATGAAGGAGAATACTGGGAAAATACATATTGCCGGAAGTCAGTTCGAGTCAGGTGAGTTAGACTCTCTTTGGATGTCATACTGAAAACCGATGCTAGCGTAGTAGAGGCGGCCTCATTCGCGCATGAAGTAAACAGTCCTCTGCATATGTCTAACACGGCGAGTGGTTTCACGGCTCACCCTTAAGGCTTCAGTAGCTGTCCTAAAGGCTTGCTCACCTAATATATCTCCACTCTTGGGTTGCATTTGGGGTTGATCTAGAAGTTCTACCCTAAGTGGTTCCTCTCGAGGGTGTTCTTCTTCCTTTCCTTACTCTTCTTCTTCTTCTTGTTCGTGATGTTCCTCAACTCTCACGGCCTCGGAAGGTCGAGATAGACGTTCTAGAAATTGAAGCTTTATGCCCCATATGCTCCTCATCTCTGGGTATTTCTACCCTGGACCTTTGACATAATAAAATGATAATACTAGGGTGTCCTAGGCTACTCGTAGTAGAGCAACATCCACACCGTCTAATGGAAGCATGAATAACCCTCTCGACATTTATAGACATACCCTGAATGAGACAGTAGAGGAGCTTTGCTCTATCTCTTGTTATGTCGGTTAATCTGAGTACATGCATTAATCTAGAGCAAACGAAAGCATGCTAGATTTGTCCTACAACGTACATGTCTGTTGATCTAAACTGAACTGCAACACCGCTAAAACGTGTCCATTGAATTCCTTGCCTACATAGGGCCTTTATAATTTCCTGTTCGTCTAACGGTTGAGACAGAAAACGTCCATACTCATTGAATTGAGCTATTCTGAAGATTTCATTTATTCTAGAGGAAGAGAAGGAGACTCTGACCCCTCCCTCCCTCTACCACCACCACCACCACCACCAAAACATCTTTGTCAACATTAATTTTGGCGTAAAACTCCCTCTCTCCGTATTTTGGAAGTGATTTGAGGATAGAAATCTGGCTCTAAAGTTAAGGCCTTTTATAGTACTAAATTCCTAAGAGCTATCACCTGATGGTACCTACTCTCAGCTAAGGGCTATCACCTGATGGTACCTACTCTCAGCCTTTCAAAAGCAAACCTAGAGTTGTTAATCTTGGGTTGTGGAGGAGAATGCCTACCACTAAAGCTGGCAATGTTCTTCCTCTTTTTCATCTTAGGACCCATAAAGAATTGTCTAAGGAAAAGCTCACAAAAATTAGGGATTAACCTAAGGGAATCTAAACAAACTTTTCTAAAAGATATCTCACCACTACTCAATTTTAGAACCTGTAAACAGAAAAATCCCAAACATTTTATTTCTAGCTATCCAAAATTCAACAAAATCTATCACAATTCAATTTCCATTTAAACAAAAATTCCTCCATCAAGCATAACTCAACTACAATTAAGACAATTATTAAAGAATTCAAACAAAATAAAGTGCATTACCTTAGATTGAAGAAGAGATCTTGCTTGAGGAGAAAAGGAAAAGCCCTAGAAATTGGTTTTGGGTGAAAAAGCCAAAATTTCAAGGTGAAAATCTTTGAGAAATGAAGGAAAGAATGAGTTTTTGGAAGGAAAAGGCAAGGATTTTGAGTTTGAGGATGACAATCGATGAGGGATGGGTGAAGCTTTGATAGAAAATTGGTTTGGAGAAGAGGAATTATGTTTTGGGTATCCTTCGAAATGCAAAATCTGCATTTAAATCCTAGTTCTGTCTCGCAGCGTCGTGATACTGTTTATACAACGTTGCGACATTGTGCCCTATTTTCTTTTTTTAATAAAGAAATTAAATTGAGACTAACTTAACTTTATTAAAAACTATAATTAAAAACCAAATCTAAAATTAAAACTAATTCTAAAAATTAATCCTAAAATTAAAAACTAGGCAAATCTTAAAAAAAAAAGTTTTATTTTTAACATCTGGTTACCTCCAAGAAGGGAAAATTTTTAATGTCGATTACTTAACACAACTCGTCTTTTGATGAGAACCAAACAAGTCGAATGTTGTTTTTCTAATTTTTGGTAAAACATAAAAAAAGAAAGAATCGGAAGACTCAAGTGACCCAAAAGAGTCGAAATAAAGAAAAGACTCAACAACAGACTCTGACTCATAAGGATAATATGAGCAGTAATAAAAAATATATGAGATGCCAGAAGGGAGAAGAGAACGAGGTTTGGCAACCTCAAACTCTACTACCTGAGACTCCTAGATATGAAGTTGTGACTCATACTCTACCTTACTGACTTATTTTTGGTAAGGTGGGGAGTAAATATCTTCTTTGTTAGTTGATCGGGAGAATTCCTCAAATGTGTCGATCTCGATGCAATAGACAATGGAAGGCTCTGAACGAATTTCCAGTATGAGCCCGGGATGTGCAAGTTGAGGAACATATTCTACCTCAACAAGAATATGGGTTTCATGTTGGGTTTTATGTAACGATCGGATCCTACATATTATGGTCCAACCGCTACGACATGCATACTTAGACATTTCTATCATGAGATGAGTTTTGGTTGAAATTTCAAAGAACATATCTATATTTTATTAATTAGATAGAAAAACTATATAAAAATTTATTTATCAAAACACCAGGATCCATCAAACATTAGCGTAGTGATACAAAAATGCATATGCCTATAATAGTGAGTTTGATGGTTGGCTATTTGAGCGACGTTCAGTTTTGCCACCTACGCTGTGTCCTTACCTACAAAGTCTGTAAAAATAGGATGAGTATATAATATACCCAGTAAGTAGTTCTCACATAGGGTAGTGACCAAATGCACAATCACATGCAACATGTCCTGAAAACATATGATTGGGACCGAAAACATATAATAACATATGGTGGACGGTTATGCTTCTAACGTAAATTTCTCTGCCCTGATAGAAAGATGGGGACTTAGGTGGAAACTAACCCATCTGATGATTAGCGGGTTATGCAGTCAGTAGGGCCAGAGTCGCATCCAACATCAACTATTAACATAAACGTAAGATTGAACTAGAGGGGTGCAACCATACATACCCTGTTAGTCCTTAACATATTCTTGACATAGAATTGGGTCTAGAGGGGTGCAACCATACATGCCCTGCTAGCCCTAGAAGTATAACCTTTATCTAATTAAAATTTAATCTTATTTCATCGTTGTGAACAAACATAATGCATGGGGTCCCTTGTCGATAAAAGTATTTTAAACATGTAATACAACATAACAATAACATAATTATGCAACATATTAAAGGTACACTACCATGAAACACTTAAAGAGAGGGTGAGATAACTACTTACTTTGACTGCGATCCTAGTTATTCCTTAATGATTTCATCAATAGAGCTTTCCCTCTTAAATTAGAAGGAAATTTGGGCAGCACTTCCTTTGCGTTTCCTCCTTCTAACTAACAGAATCACTTCACCCTTTTCACATGATTTTTACTACTGAGTTTTGTTTGAGAATCTGTATAACTTCCAGCCTAAAGCCTCCTATTTATAGCCGTTTCCAGCTCTTCTCTGTGTGACAACTCATCCTACACCTGGCTTCTTTAAAATTACTTAGGTTTAGGAATTTCTCTTAATAAGACACCTAATTTTGGCTAACGTTTGCCCTTACATCATCCACCTTTGTTTGTATTCCATTTTAGGGATCTCCATGTATAATCTATAAGATCGTTGCCAAATTCAACGCATAATCCACGCTTCTGTCCAAATCTTGCTCTTTCTATTCTCATAATCTCGCTCTCTCTAACTTTCTCGTTGGTTTGGATCTTGTGACTTTCTAGCTCTCGCTCTCGCTGGTTTGGCTCTCGTGGCTCTCACTCTCGCTCTCTCCCACTATCTCATTGAGAATCTCGCTCTCTTCACTCTCGCTCTCTCCAATTTCCTCTCCAATCTCGCTCTCTCCACTCTCGCTCTCTCTAATTTTCTCTCCAATCTCGCTAGTTTTCATGCGTGGGTTGCCTTCACTGCTTGTGGATTCCACTTCCCCTTTTTAACTCTTTCAAATTTTAAGAGTATATGGGCAATTAATTC
>NC_052349.1:74209535-74211101 GCF_009727055.1 Benincasa hispida
TAGTGTGAGTAGTCTTGCATGGTAGGAAGTGGGCCAATTTGGTGAGTCGATCCACAATCACCCAAATCATGTTGTGGCCTTTAACAGTTCTCGGGAGTCCTGAGATGAAGTCCATAGTAATATTCTCCCATTTCCATTTTGGAACATTTAGAGGCTGGAGGAGTCCTAGTGGTCGTTGCCGTAGAGCTTTCGCCTGTTGACAAACCAAACATTTACTTACATAGTCGGCTATATCCTTTTTCATGTTACACCACCAGTAATGTGCTTTCAAGTCTTGATACATTTTGGTACTCCCAGGATGTATTGAAAAGCATGATTCATGAGCTTCCTTCAGTAGTTCTTTCTTGATTTCTTTATCATCTGGTACATATAAACGTCCACGATAGAGGAGTGTAGAGTCTGAGGCTGTAGAGAATTGACTGGTTTCTCCATTCTCTGGCTGCAGTTGTTTGTTTAGGTATTTATCTATTTGTTGTGCATCAATTATCCTTTGCCTTAATGCAGGTCTTGCAATTAACTGTGCTATTTGAGTTGTGAAAGTTTCTGGTATTAGTGAGATCTCAGCTCTTTCAAAGTCATCCATTATGAATTTAGAGATGGTACTTAGGGCTGCTGTATGAGCTGACTTTCTGCTAAGAGCATCAACAACAATGTTAGCTTTTCCTAGATGATAGAGGATCTCACAGTCATAGTCTTTGACTAATTCTAACCATCTTCGTTGCCTCATATTTAACTCTTTCTGGGTAAAGAAGTACTTAAGGCTTTTATGATCTGTATAAATTTGGATATTTTCCCCATATAAGTAATGTCTTCATATCTTTAAGGCAAAGACTACGGCAGCTAACTCCAAGTCATGAACGGGATAATTTTTTTCGTAAGGTTTTAGTTGTCTTGAAGCATATGCTATTACCTTTCTGTGTTGCATCAATACACAACCAAGCCCCTTCTTCGATGCATTACTGTACACAGTTAAACCCCCTGATCCGTCAGGTATAGTGAGAATAGGGTCTGTGGTCAACTTTTCTTTTAGTTCCTGGAAGCTTTGCTCACATGCTTGATTCCAGACAAAAGGATTATTCTTCTTGGTGAGGTTAGTTAAGGGTAATGCTATACTTGAGAAATTCTTCATAAATCGTCTATAATATCCTGCTAATCCAAAGAAGCTGTGCACTTCGCTGATTGTTGTTGGGCGAGGCCATTTGGTAACTGTTTCAGTCTTAGCAGGATCCACTGAGATTCCTTCTTGCTTTACAATATGCCCTAGGTAGGTGACTTGTCGTGTCCAAAACTCACACTTGGAGAATTTGGCATACAACTTTTCATTTCTTAATATGGAAAGGACGTCCATAAGATGTTTTTCATGTTCTGCCTTAGACGTGGAATAGACCAAAATATCATCCATAAATACGATCACGAAGTTATCAAGATAGTCCTTAAAAATTCTATTCATCAAATCCATGAAGGCTGCTGGGGCATTCGTTAATCCAAAGGGCATCACAACGAATTCATAATGCCCATATCTTGTTTGGAAAGCAGTCTTAGGAATATCAGATCCTTGATTTGTAG
>NC_052349.1:74214486-74228062 GCF_009727055.1 Benincasa hispida
CAACGCATAATCCACGCTTCTGTCCAAATCTCGCTCTTTCTATTCTCAGAATCTCGCTCTCTCCAGCTTTCTCGCTAGTTTGCCTCTCGTGACTCTCGCCCTCGCTCTCGCTGGTTTGGCTCTCGTCGCTCTCGCTCTCTCCCACTGTCTCACTGAGAATCTCGCTCTCTCCAATTTTCTCTCCAATCTCGCTCTCTCCACTCTCGCTCTCTTCAATTTCCTCTCCAATCTCGCTCTCTCCACTCTCGCTCTCTCCAATTTTCTCTCCAATCTCGCTAGTTTTCACGCATGGGTTGCCTTCACTGCTTGTGGATACCACTTCCCCTTTTTAACTCTTTCAAATTTTAAGAGTATATGGGCAATTAATTCACCTCCAATTATTCCAATGAGCACTGCCCAAACAAAAAGTTATCTACTGCCCTTTGTCTCCTGAATTAGCTAGCGTCCAACTTCTAATTAATCCTCCCTGATTCTGCCCCCTTATTCATTATTTTTGGATAATTAATAAATTTCTTATTTTTTTCCAATTCTAAATTTCCACCCGATTTTCCTATTAAGTTTATATATTTTTCATTCTTAATTATATATTTTATTTGTTTTCCTGCTTTCTAAATTAAGGTTAGGGTATTACATTTACCACCCTTTTAAATAAAATTTCGTCCTGCTTAACATTTGACATTTAATTTCCTGTAGTGTATGCGTACAAATTTGGGTTGTTACATTTTATGTCCTAAAACTCGCAGTTTGTAAAAGATAAACGTATTCTATAGTCATTAAACTTATTATTGATTCTATAAATTGCATACATAAAAGTCTAAATCCAATAAACTAAGATCAATGACTATTATATGAATACTTGAACTTTGTGTAGAGACATAGAGATGGATCAAGTTCGAGTAAACAACCAAAACGGTCTATAGTACATGATTAAGGTTGAGTACTTTACTCTGGTAACATATTGGATGCGGCTTACTTTGTAGTTGTTACAAAGAATTGTAAAGATACTACAAATGAAGTGATCCAAATTCGTTCATGTATTGACATGAGGAGTGGGGGCGTCCTATGCAATGAGTTTACATAAGATTGGACCAAGAAATAAGTCACTCTTACTTTATAATGTTGTTTACTGTATAAGACTGACTATTTCACTTAGATGACCTAGGTAACTCGATCTTAATCCTGAGCTAACTATGAACTCATATTTATTCGGGATTATCCTTAGATTTGCATAGGTGAGGGTTGGCTCAACAATGCCGGCTCAATAAGTCTCCCATTTCAGGGGTAAGGCCAGATAGATAGCTGGGGATATAGGGTACAAGACGAACTTCACGTCTACCCGATTTAGGGATAGAAGAAAGGTTGTTCTCTTAAGTACTAAATCCAGGTTTTGAACAAGGGGCCCCACCCTCTCACTGGGCTGAGAGGAGTCTGGTTTAGTGACTGGATCACAAACCAATTGTTCATTAGAGAATCAATAGGAACTTAAGAAATAAGACGTAATCTCGGGGGGTAAAATAGACATTTGACCCAATCGTTATCACGAACAACCTGTGAAGGGTCGACTTACTAATTATGGTTAGATCATGTGGACATAATATATCTACAGTGAAGGGAAAGCAACTATGGGCTTTAGTGGAGTGACCCATTAGTTAACGAATGAAGATTAATTCGGTGTAAAGAGTTTAGCCAATTAATCTCGAATTGTTGGAGCTCATGATCTGTAGGTCCGCGAGGTCCCCCTACTAGCTCGTAAATGGATTAGCTTTAGAGTAGCGTGATAAGTTAATTTGAAATGTTCAAATTAGAATTAAACGAAATTGGAGAATTAATTAAATATTTAAATATGATTTAAATATTAAACTCATGAATAGGGATTCATGAAGGTGAAATTTGTGTGAAATTAATTTAATATTTGATATTAAATTAATTAGAAGTAATTAAATTAATTAATTAATTAATTATTAATTTTACTCAAAAAATTAATTTGTGGAATTAATTTTTATAAAATCAATAAAGATTTCATTTTTGAAATCAAATTGATTTTTAAAATCATTTTGTAAAATTGAAAAAGTTTGAAAAACACAAAATGGAATCATGGATTTTTCCATTAACACCTTTAACTAGCTCACACTAAACCCACTTAAGTTTGGCTTCAATAATCCAAGCATGAGCTCCATCTCATGCAACCATATTCTTTGCATGAATGTCCTATAATAAATAGAGAAGATGGAAGTGGAATTGAGGCATGCATCAATAGAGTTTTTGCTAAAAAATTCGAGTTGAAGAATGGTGTTCTTCAAATGGATGGTGCAGTGAGTTCTTTCTCAAGTTCCCTTCATTCAAGCTTATCTTGAGTCCCACAACTTCATCTAAAGCTCCAAGAGAATAGTAGGGAAGATCTTGAGGTGGTACACAAGAAGAATTGGAGAAGTTTTGCAGCCGAATTTGAGTTTCAAGAGGTTCTACAAAGGTATGACTTGAAACCCTCTTATTATTGTATGAGCATGCTTTATTTATAGCCAAAATTAATGAATTAGAATACTTATTAATCCTTGTTGCTTTGCTTCCGTTACATGCTGATATACTCATTCATTTGAGTCTCAAGTGAGACTTAATAGGTTCCTGCACACATTGAAAAGAAGCATTAGCAAGTTCACACATAATAAAATCCAAAGTCTTACCTTGACCTATACTTTGAGGAATTAGCTGCTTAGCATAATGGTCGATGCAAGCAATTTCACTGCAAGGTTTACTAGAAGATTGTCGACTCCAAGACTCTTCTAGTCTCCCTATCGATTCAGTAATCTGAGCAACGAGGTTACTCAAATTACTAAATTCAGTTTTTAACTTCATTTACAAAACTAAAGCTATCTTGTTGGAAACTAGAGGATTCTTGTTGACTGAGGTTGGATTCCTGCACAATCTCACAAGAATTGTTAGAAAGCTCCTTAAATAATTCTTCTAGAGAAATACCTAAATTGGAGGAAGAGGCATGTATTGACATTGATGTTTGGCTAGGTATCTCCCAAGAAGGGAAATTTTCGCGTACAGGACCACGTGAAACCTGTGTTTGCCTAATAGCCAAATCTTGAACAAGAGAAGTTAGTTGAAAAACTTGACTTTTAAGTTCATTTCTTTCTTTTACCTTTTGTTCTTCCTTACGTTGAGCTGCTTATCTCCAAAGAAGTGTAAAAAAGATATTCATATCCTCCATTTTAAAACAAGTGAGTCAAAGAAGGAAAAATATTTTTTGGTGTTTTTAAAGTTTATAAGTTGAATTTAACAAAGAAATGGATTAAATGGCTTAGCCATCTCCGGCAACGATGCCATTTTATTCACATTCGAAATCGATGTCGTTAATTTGACTCCAAATCGAGGCAACAAATATTTATATATCACTGAAACCTACATCTTATACTAACAAGTAGCATAAGCGACAAGTACGGGGTCGATCCATAGGGAAGACTTATTTCTAATATTTTCTTAAGCTAAATTCAACTATAAAAGCGATAAAAACGGTGGTTTTCAATAAAACAAGAAACATACTTGAAATTAAAGGAAAGAAAATAAATGTAAACAAATTTTGGTCAATCTCATTTCTATCATTGATTTCTACGAATTAATTATGCAAACGAATTATGCACACAATTACTCGTTTGACTCGATTAGACTAACATCTACTAGCTACTGAAAATCTAATCAAGAAAGCATTCTAAACATTGATTAAAGTTGGAAGAACTAACTCTAATCAACCTATAAGTTTCTAATCCTATTTGGTTCAATAGCGTCCATATATAATAGAAAATATATGCATTAAATTCAGGAATTCAATTGTGTCGATTAGTCATCAAGATAGCCATATTTAATTAATCGAAATTATCTTTGAATCTAGCAATTAATATATTCTATGAATAGCCATCAAATACACAATTAACTATTGCCACTTAGTAGATCTTAGCTAGACATTCTTATATATGAATACATTCAAGCAACATATTCAAGCAAGATTGTAGCAAAACTAAGAATCTTAGCTATACATGCTCAAAAGATAAAAATCCCTAAACATGCTTTTAGAAGTTCGAATTGATTCAAAAATGCATATATTCATATTGCAATAAGTTAAAGAAAAGTAGAAAACTCAAGAAATGTACAAAGAATTCTTGAACTAGAAACAAGATTCAAGAAATTACTTCACAAATTCTAGACAAATCCATGAACAAAGTTAATACATTGTTTACAAATTAAAGAAAGAAGTGAAAACATAACCTAAATGGAACATAATTACCAAGGAAATGAATTGATCTTGAGAGAAACTCTGGACTCCATGAGAAAATTCTGCCTCCTTTTTCCAAAAATGAAAGAAAAGTTTTTATGTTTGGAGGTGTAGCGTCGTGACGCTACAAATAACGTTGCAACACTAAATCGTAAAAAAAAGTCAAGAATTGTTGGGTGAGGGTCGAGATGCTTGGCTGACGCTGGGTTACGGAAAGCATGTGTGCGTGCGCACTACCATTTTCGTCAAATTACATAGCGTTGCGACACTCCTTGACAGCATTGCAACGCTGTCCTGTTGTGCAGCAATATGATGCGTTCTGTCTTCAAGTGTTGCTCAACGCTTCTGAAAGGGTTGTGACGCTGCTTCTGATGGCATTTTGGTAATTACTTTGATTCTCTTTAATTTTGTTGATTTCTTGGTTCTTCTTGACCTTTTTTAGTCCAAACTTCTTGAAATGACTCCTAATTGCTCCCGGGATTATTTTACCTTTAAAATTGTAAAATTAAGCAAATAAGTAACATAAAATCGAGGGAATTAACGTGAAGAACATGGTTCTTTTAAGACCTATCAATCACGAAATGCTTGATGATTGTCATAGATCCAAAGATGTCTAAAGTTTTATAAGTTGTTATAAAATTGGGTTAGAAATTTAAAATCCATAACAAAGATAAGGTTCATACTCACATAGGTTAACCACTTATTTTAATAGTTAAAATAGGTTGTTATCTTGTAAAACTTTTGTTACAAAATCAATCGGTTTATAATCCTGTCTAAGGCTGGAGGTACTTAAGTTGACGGTCTATGGAACATCTCCTACCTGGGGATTATAACCAAATCATTGAGTGTTGTTAACCTGGTTTTATAAGCACACGTGAGCGATGTTAGGTTTTAAAACTAGTTTATCACATAGACATCATAAGTTAAATCCATATGTAAATGTTATACTTGGATAATCACCTAGACTTAGGTTGTTTTAATTAGCCTGAACATACCTAAGTAAATATTTACTCAAAAAAAAATAGAACACTTCAATGGGAGATTAATAACATATACGATATATTGTTCTTAGCTCTCACGTCACTAAGAGTTCACATCGTGAGATCCATGTAACGCTTCGTTTCACCCTGGGAGTGACTTCCATTTGGAAAGTGTTTGCATGGATCAATAGTAAGGTGAATAGGGGAAGTAGTTCATAATAAGTGGGTGAAGGATGTGTGTCAATGTGTCCTGCTGTCTCTTCCATTAGTTTGGACAGTGAGATTCCAATGTTGTACCTGCTTGTCGACTTTATGCGATCTACGCTAGTCGTTTTATGACGACTATCCCCTTAGAGGGCTGTAACATAGGATTCGGAATAACTCAAACTCCAAGAATGGATAGGATTTCTTAGGTCGATTCTTAACCTTGACTCTCTACTTCGGTAGCTTTATTGGGGCCGACCTTTGAAGTCTAAAAATGGAGGATTGCACTTATAGAATTACTAAGTGTTAGTAAGTTCTAGACCGAAAACGATAACTAAATAACTATTGAAATATGAGCTATTTTGGAGATATTATTTAGTCAAGAATGTCTTGCTTTAGTGAAGAAGTATTTGACTGTCCCTCGGTAGCACTTATTCTGACTCACTTTAATATCGTTGCAAAGAAAATAATGATTTTTTTGTACATAATTAATTTTGCTAAAATTAAATTGGGTTTAATAGCAATTTACTAATTAGAATTTGTTTATAATTTAAACATGTTTAATTCTTCAAATTTACTTGCTTCTGACATGTTTAACAGTAATTCAACATGGAAATCAAATATAATAGCAGGTGATGATTTAAAATTTGTTTTAAGAGAGGAATGTCCTCAATCTCCCAGTTTTTCTACAGACCAAAAGATACAACAAAGTAAATATGATTTACTTATCATTGGACATGCTTAAGGGAAAATGATAAATTGACTTGGATAATATATTCGGGTGCCGCTAATCATATATGTGCTTTTGCTCAGAAGACTAGTTCTTGGAGATAGCTTACAGAAGGCGAGACAACCTTTAAGGTAGAGATTGAAGAGGTTGTTTTAGCTAAAGCAGTGGGAGATATAAAGTTATTTGTTAGAGATAGACACATTTTACTTGAAAATGTTTATTACATTCCTTCTATGAAAACGAATTTAATTTCTATCTCATGTTTGCTAGAACAAAATTATTTCAAAAGATAATAGCGTATGTTCTGCAAATCTAGAGAATAACTTATACGTGTTAAAAAAAACTGAGGTAAAAACCATTTTGAATATAGAGATGTTTAATACAATTGAAACTCAAAATAAGAAACGAAAAAAATTCTCCAAATGCCTATCTTTGGCACTTAAGATTACGATACATTAATCTCAATAGGATTGAGATATTGGTTAAGAGTAGACTTCTAAATTAGTTAGAAGATAACTCTTTACCTCCATGTGAATCTTGTCTTGAGGGTAAGATGACCAAAAGATCTTTTACAGGAAAAAATCTTAGAGCCAAAGAATCCTTAGAGTTGGTACATTAAAACATTTGCGGTCCGATGAATGTTAAAGCTAGAGGAGGGTATGAATATTTCATCAACTTTATAGATGATTATTCGAGATATGGTTATATTTATCTAATGCATCATAAGTCCGAAACACTTGAAAAGTTCAAGGAATATAAGGAAAAGGTTGAGAACCAATTAGGTAAAAAGATTAAAACACTTCGATCAGATCGAGATGATGAATATATGAACTTAAAATTCTAAGATTATTTGATAGAATATGGAATTCAGTCTCAACTCACAACACCTGGCATATCTCAATAGAATGGTATTGCAGAAAGGAGAAATAGAACCTTGTTAGACATGGTTCATTCTATAATGAGTTATGCTCAGTTGCAAAATTCTTTTTGGGGTCATCCAGTAGAGACTGCAGTATACCTTTTGAACATGGTTCCCTCAAAAAGTGTTTCAGAAACACCTTATGAGTTATAAAGTGGACGTAAAGGTAGTTTACGTCACTTCAGAATTTGGGGATGCGCAACACATGTGTTGGTGTAGAAACCCAAAGAAATTGAAACGTTGTTCAAAAGTATATCTATTTATAGGCTATCTTAAAGAGACAAAAGATGGTTATTTTTATGATCCTCAAGAAAATAAAATATTTGTATCAATAAATGCAACATTCATAGAGGAAAACCACATTAAAAATCGTCAACCTTGCAGTAAACTAGTATTAAGTGAGATGTCCAGAGAAACTACAGATAGATCAATAAGAGTTGTTGACCATGTTGGTCCTTCAACAAGAGTTGTTGATGAAACTGGTGTTGGGGTTGATGCCCTAAAGTCTCGTGTCCTGTAGTTTGTAAACAGTTTGTACGAACACTTGTGTTGTATAATATATGACATTTATTTCACATCTTGATTTTGCTCAGTTGTATGTTTTATTTGCTTTACCACAAACCAATAAACATAAAATCCCTGCTTATCTGTATGTAACTTAAGCATGTATGTGATGACATATAAGTGGATCATGTATTGAATGATAAACAAAATGGTCTGTAGTATATGGATATAGGAGGGAAACCTTATCCTAGTAACGCTATAGATGCGGCCCACTTTGTGGAATGGTCACAAGTGTTGTGACTTGTCACGGATGGTCTGATCCTAATCATTAGTGTAGGGGACATGCGTGCGGGGGTGTCCTATACAAAGAGTTTATATAAGATCTGACCACGAAGTGTTAACGTTTCATTATATAACACCGTTCATGACAGAAACTTCACTTCACTAGGATGACCATAGGTAACATGACCTCAATCCTGAGTGAGTTGAGAACTCCTGCCATTGAGGGTGGCCCTTTGATTTGTATGGATGCGAATGGCTAGGACGCCGATTCAAACCTACCATTTTGGGGATTCGTATGATTTGGGAGCTGGGAACTCAGCTACACAAGATGGAATATACTCCTTCCCTGAGGCAAGAGTAAGTAGATAGATTGCTCCCTTAAGGGCTGATTCCAGGGCTTAAACGATGTGGCGCCACACATCTTCTCTTGGCCTGAGAAGTGTTCACACATAGTTAGAATATTTTTTACTTTTCATTAGAGGAATTAGTGGTACTTAAGTAGTGAGATGTAATTACAGGGGTAAAACGGTAAATTAGCCCAGCTGTACTTACGAGCATCATCATACCCATGATTGGTTATATTTGATGGACATAGAAATATATCTGTGGTAAGAAGAGTTCAGCTGTTGGTCTTTAGTCGAATGCCTGGCAGTTAACGGATGGTGGATCTCGTGGCTAAAGAGTTTAATCAGCTATTCACGGACCATTGGAGCTTCGAGCCACAAGTCCATAAGGTCCCCTAGGTAGCTTGGATAAAGTCGAGAATCAGTATTTGGGTCAGTTTGAAATGTTCAAATTAACAAGAGGGAGTTCGATTATATATGATATAATTTGACTGGTTAATTATTATGATATAATTGACTAAATGTATGAGATACATTAATTTTGGAGGAAATTAGATATAAATATGATTTATAACAAGTGGAGGAGAAATTACTATAGTACATATATGATATCAAACTATAGGATAAGAATATAATATGATTATATTCATTTATTATTAAATTGGTTAATTATGAGATAATTGGCCGTTTTGTTCTCCTTAACCGTGTGTTAGTGGGAGCAGCCGCATTCAGTTATGGTAACCGATGAATAAAATGAAAATTGGTTTAATTTTACATCAGTTCGAAAATTCGCAACCGCTGTGAAAACGTAAACGATCGCCTAGCTTGAGAGCTTAAACGATAATAGCTCATTGTCTCAATGATCGCACACCAGTGCCTAAACGATCACACGCCTGTCCCTAAATGATCGCATAGCGTGCCACATTTTCTAAACGATCGTCTACCTTTTATTAAATTATCTCTTAGTAAAACCTACACGATCATGTAGCTTCATCTAAATGATAAGCATCCCTGCTATACGATAGCTCTTTCTCTCCCATTTGCTTATCATCTACACGATCTGTCTTTCCTCCTACCTCTACCAAATTCACTAAAGACCACACTTTGGATTCTCACTCTAAGAATATCAAGGACTCCATTTGGTGGTGTCGTCCCCGCTTTTACTTGTTCGTGACTGTTCGTGTTGCTGTTGTTCGTGTAGACGATCGTGCTGTCGCAACCGACTGATTTGCTGGGTGATAGTTCGTGTAGAGGTTCTTCGGCTGCTTTGAGTTCGACGTTTGAAGAGAGTCTTCAACTGGTATGAAAACTCTTTCCCTTGTGTTTTATTGTTCGAAGCATGCCGTTAATTAGTGTTAATTTGCATAACTATTTGTTAGAATGTATGTATTGTATTTCAGTCACAATGAAATCGGATGCGCTCATGGATGCTCTTTGATAAGAGTTCCTTCAACTGGTACGTCATATCATTCTCAAGAGTTGAGAATGCCTTAACGTAGTGGGAGAGTTGCTCATCAGCCTGACCGTTACATGGGTTTAACAGAAACTCAAGTCATCATACCTAATGATGGCTTAGAGAATCCATTGACTTTTAAACAGGTAATGGAAGATGTGGATAGAGACCAATGGATAAAAGCCATGGACCTCGAAATGGAGTCAATGTACTTCAATTTAGTTTGGAAACTTGTAGATTAACCAGAGGGGATCAAACCTATTGATTGCAAATGGATCTACAAGAGAAAATGAGACCAAGCTGGTAAGGTACAGACCTATAAAGCTAGACTCGTGGCAAAAGAGTTTTCCCAAAAAGAGGGGATAGACTATGAAAAAACCTTCTATCCAGTTGCCATGATTAAGTCCATTAGAATACTTTTGACCATTGCTACCTTTTATGATTATAAAATCTGGCAAATGGATGTCAAACAACTTTTTAAAATGGCTATCTTAAAGAAAGTATCTATATGTCTTAACCAAAGGGGTTTATTGAACAGGGCCGGGAGCAAAAATTTTGCAAGATTAATAGATCCATTTATGGTTAAAACAAGCATATCGATCCTAGAATATGAGATTTGACATTGCGATCAAATCTTATGGATTTGAACAGAACATTGATGAACCTTATGTTTACAAGAAGATTATCAACAAAACTTTAGCTTTTTTGGTTCTATATGTTGATGATATTCTACTCATTGAAAATGAAGTAGAATTTCTAGCTAACATTAAAAAATGGCTAGCCACGCGATTCCAAATGAAGGATTTGGGAGGAACACAGTATGTTCTTGGGATAGAAATAGTTCGAAACTACAAGAACATGACGCTAGTATTGTCTCAGGAATCTTATATTGACAAGATGTTGTCCAGATATAAAATGCAAAATTCTAAGAAAACTATGTTACCTTTTAGGCATGGAATTCATTTGTCTAAGGAACATTTTCCTAAGACACCTCAAGGGGTTAATGATATAAAACAAATTATAAATGCATAAGCAATCGGGAGCTTGATGTATGTCATGTTGTGTACACGCCCTGACATATGCTATTCAGTTGAAATAATCAATAGATTTCAGTCCAATCTTGGATATAATCATTGGACTGTTGTTCAAAACATCCTTAAGTATCTTCAGAGAACGAGGGATTATATGCTTGTGCATAGTGCTACGGATCTGATCCTTACTTGATACACTGATTCTGACTTCCAGACCGACGTGGATTCAAGAAAATCAACTTCGGGGTCAGTATTCACTCTAAATGGAGGTGTTATATTATGGAGAAGTATCAAGCAAAGTTGTATTGTTGACTCTACCTTGGAAGTTGAATATATAGCTGCATGTGAAGCACTAAAGAAGCAGTATGGCTCAGAAAGTTCTTGATCGATTTTGAAGTTTTTTCAAATATGCAGCCTAATGGTCTCTATTGTGACAATAGTGGAGCAGTTGTCAATTCCAAAGAACCTAGAAGCCAGAAGCGAGGAAAGTATATTGAGCGCAAGTGCCATCTCATCAGGGAGATCGTACACCAAGGAGACATGATCGTCATGCAGAATGCCTCAGAAAACATCTTAACTACTCTATTTACAAAGGCCCTCCCGACTAAAGTGTTCGACGGTCACCTGGTGAGACTAGGACTACGAAGGAGATTGAACAAGAGCAACTGTGGGAAATACTAGGTATCTAATGCCCTAGTTTATTGTATTTATTCTCTAATTACTCAGCATTGTATATATTTGCATATATATATATGTATACCCAGTGGAGTTTTAGTCCAAGTAGGAGATTACTGGGTTTTATGTTCTAAAACTTGTAATTTGTAAACAATAAACTTATTTCGTTAATCAATAAAGATGTTATTGAAGTTTGATTAAAAAAAGTAGTTATTGAATATATGAATTGCTCATTTTGTTTTAGAAATAAATCAAATAAACTTAAGATCCATGACTATTACATGAGTGCTTGAATTTTATGTGGAAACATAAGAGTGGATCAACTTCGAGTAGATAGCCAAAATGATCTACAGTATATGAATAAGGTTGGGTACCTTATTCTGGGAACACTATCGGATGCGACGTACTTTATAGATGTTACAAATATTGTTATTATGAACAACTTGTGAAGGGTTAACATACTAATTATGGTTATATCAAGTGGACACAATATATCTGCAGTGAGGGGACTACAACTACTGGGTTATAATGGAGTGACCCAGTAGTTAACGAATGGTGGTTAATTAGGTTAAAGAGTTTAGTCGATTAATTTTCGTTGGAGCCTATGATCTATAGGTCTAATAGGTCCCCCTACTAGCTCACAAACTGAAGAAACCTTAGAATAACGTGATGAGTGAATTTGAAACATTCAAATTGAAATTAAAGGAATTAGTAATTATATGCGATATAATTACACGTTTAATTAATGAATTAAATGAAATTGGAGAAGATGTTGATATTTAAATTCAATTTAAATATCAAATTACATGAATAGGGATTCATGGTAGTAGAATTGATATTTAATTAATTTAATATTTGATATTAAATTAATAGAATTAATTAAATTATTTAATTAATTAAATCAATTAAATTTAATTTGAATTTTGTGAAAATTCAAATTTAGAAAATCAATTTTGTTTAATTTAATTTTTGAAAATAGAAAAATGGTTTTTCTAATTAGTGGATTTATTCCATATTTGCTTTTGAATTTGAGTCAAATTCCACTCACAAATTTGAAGCAGGTGTTGTCTTCATTTGATGAAGATTCTCGGCATGCTGAAAGTGATTAAAACACACAAGATTGGGCTGAGAAAGAGGCATGCAAAAGTGGTTTTGCTGGTTTTTTTTTTCTTTTTCCTGAAGAAGAGTTCTTCAGCTTAGGTGTCCTTTTCCACCAAAATTCCCTTTATTTAGTTCATTTTGAGTCCCATAACTCAATCTAAGGTCCAAAAGAATAGTGAGAAAGTTTTTCTGGTGGTCTATACTTAGTAGCTGAGAAGATTGGAGCTGAATTTGAAGATCAAAGGAGTTCTTCAAAAATATTTTTGAAACCCCCTTCATATTGTATGAACTTGCTTAATTTGTTGCTAAAATTATTGTATTAGAGTGCTTAATGATCCTGAATTCTTCCGCAGTTAGCTTGCCTAAACCAACACAATTAACATATATTCCTTTATAATTTGAACAATTCAAATTCTTCAAAAAACTAATTAATCCTTGTATTACACCTTTACCAAGCTAGCAGAAGGACCTAATGGACCTACATATTAGAAGCCTAAATGATTCGTGATTAATTAATTAAACTCTTTATTTAAATTAATCAACATTCATTAACTATAGGTCACTTCACTAAAGACCCATAGTTGCACTTTTCGAACTATGGAATATTTATGTGTCCATGGATATAGCCATTACCAGTAAATCGACCATTCATGAGTCGATCATAATTATAGTTGGGTCAAATTATCATTTTACCCCTGTAATTATATCTTACTCCTTGAAGGCCACTGATCCTTAACGAACACCCTATTTATGGTTCTACCATAAATAAAATCTCTCTTGAGCCAACGAGAAGGAGAGGTTCCATTGTACAAGACTCAGAGTCAACACTTAAAGGAACAACTCTTCTACTTACCCTAATGTCTTGAAGGAGTGAATTTCATCTTGTGTACTTATATTTCCAGCTCTCTGTTGGTTTTTTGGCTCTTAATCTCAAATTAATTAATTTTAATTAATTAATTAATCAATATTTTGATGATAACAAACTCAATTTTTAATTACTAAAAATCTTAGTGTTTTAATATATCCATAGCGTAGAGCTCGGAACAACGATTCCAACACCTCTTGAATCACTCAAATCGG
>NC_052349.1:74235057-74460372 GCF_009727055.1 Benincasa hispida
CTCCACCATTGTTTTTTATTTTCCAAAATCCAATGATCCAAATTAATTGTGGTTTCTAAAAATTTTTCCATCTCTATATAAACCATCTTCCTCTCCAAATTTTAAACCAACAAATTTTACATTTCATAATCCTCCAAAACTCAAAAGTTCCATTGTTGCTCTCTCTAAGTTCCCAATTTTATTTTTCTTTTCATCTTATTCTTGGGAGAGTGTTATTGTATTGTGAGGATAAACTTGTTGAATGCTTAAACTTGTAAATCCACTCTAGTGAGAGTTGTATTGTGTTCTTAAAAAATTCTAACATTTGTAACAGTTGATCCTAAACCGTGGAAAGGATCGGGTTTTCTCTTGAACACGTAAAAGGAGCGGTGGTGTAACGGTTGGGCTCTAATCCGTGGAAAGAGTCGAAAAGATTTTATTCAAATTCCCAAGAGACGCTTGGGGAGTGGAGTAGATCGAATTTGACCGAACCACTATAAAAATTAAGATGTCTTCTTCTCTAACTTTTTCCTTTTTATTTTTGCAATTAATTTAAGAAATTTATTGTATGTTTTAGTTTGTTCTTATTTATTTGCTAAAATTTGATAGAATTAAATTATCATATTTTTTGTCATCTTATTTGTTGCATAATTTGAATTTTTCTTATTATTTATAAAAATTGTATTAGTTTAATTAGGTTAATTTATAAAAAAAAGTTTAATTAAACCCTATTCACCCCCTCTAGGGTTGCCATATTGATCCAACACTCTCCACTCGGTCCTACCCTCAAAATGATAGGTTTATTGAGTTGGTGACACGTGTCACTCTCACCCATACAAATAAAAAGACAAGCCCTCATAGACAAGAGTTCATAACTCAAGACTGAGATTGAGTTACATATGGTCATCTTATGAAATATTAACCTCTTTATTTAACGGTGTTATAAAGAGAGATTAATTATTTCGCAGTCCGATCCTATACAAACTCCTTGTATAGGATACCCCCACTTGCTTGTCTCTACATGAACAAATTGGATCAAATCGTTTGTAACGATTAAAAAGTGGATTGTATCGATAGTGTTACCACAATAAGGTACCTAAATTTATCCATGTACTATAGACCATTTTGATTATCCCTTAAACATGATTCACATGTATGTAAACCACATACTATTCAATCTAAATGAAATCATCTTGGATCTTAGTTTATTGGATTGAGTTAGACAAGTCTAAATGTCAAACAATTTTATTCATGACAAGCATTACTTAACTTCTTGTTTTCTTCAATATGCATGAATAAAATTGAAATTTGAGCACAACGTCTTTTGAATTATGCTTGTCGGTGAAAGTTCACTAAACCCACTATAATGACCCGAGTTTAGGAGGGGTACATGAATGAACCGATATCACATCCGAATGAGAGGGATCCTGAGGACATAAAGGTATGGTTAAGAAAGGTTTAATAAAATTGAAAGTTACTATCTATACCAACAAGGTGCACCTTCCTTTTCGGTGGCTCAATCATAAGAACTTCAAAGTTATGCGTGCTTAGCTTAGAGAAATCCTAAGTTGGGTGACCACTTGGGAACTGTCACTTCTAGAAGCCTTCTTCAAGGCACGGAACCATGTTGGTTTGTGGGGACAACTGTCACTTCTAGAAGCCTTCAAGGCACGTAAGGACGACATAGCCAGGTCGCAAAGGATGCAGAGGAATGCTGGGGCCATTAGGTGCCGAATTCTGGTCCGGATCTTAGGTCTGGGGTGTTACAACCATCAACTGCCTGAGGTGTACATAGATTTTATGTGGTGTAGCCATCAGAGAATAGACAAATGTGCATCATGATATCTGAAGTAGAATTGTCATCAAAGTTTTTGCATGGGGCATAAATCTTGTAAGTGGTCCATAAATCTGTTGTCAGTGTTTTTGTCGAATGATGCTTGTGGTCATCAGAGAGGTGCCATAGTTGGGCAATTGTCTGTGTAGTTCGTGAGTTTTATGGCATTGAGACTCAATGGGCAATGATGGCGACATAGGTTTGTGTGGATCCTTTGTGATACAGCCGCTAGAGAGAGTGGAGGCAATAATAATACGTGAGGACCACTTTAGAGAAGTCTCTCGATTTGGTGAACCGATCCAGTGGGCTAGATGGTCGATTAGGTCAATTGTCCCAAAATATGACCATTTTTGTGGCAATACCTGCAGTTAGTTGTAGGATAAGTAGCAAATATATGACCATGTAAATTAAAAATAGTGCAAATAGAAGAACCATAAATGTCAACCATTAGTAGAGCTGAAGAAACTACTGAACCAAAGGACTATGGTTGGCAGAATTTGTCGCCTAATTCCAAACCAAATAATTTTACCATTTATACCAAATTTTTGTAGTAATGGTAGCATGGGTCGAACACAGGAAACTAAATAATTTCTCAGTCAAACAGTTTACAGCCCGAGGTAACCGGGAGGAGGGTTTGAAGTTTGCTGGTTGTAGATGAGAGAAATTGCAAGAAAAGTAAAAAAAGATTGAATTCGAATAATTAAAATATCTAGCCTAGACCCTTGAGTTAATTCCTCAAATTGCAACTTGATCATGGATTCATCAAATTAGTCCTATATTGTCTAGCTTAGTCACCTCATCTAGAAAAGCTAAGTAAGGATCCAAATTATCAGATGAACAAAATTAATTAGATGTAACACATCCAACTAATTTAGCTAACCACATTAAGAAGGAGGAACCATTAAGTTGAATATCGAATTGGAAACGCCAAATCAAACATTCAATTTAATTATTCCCTAGGATAACTAGACAATGTTCATTAAGATGGATTTACAACTTACAAGCTAATTTAACCTATTGTTGCAACACATTAACATGCAATTGAATGTCACGTATTGAAAATTAAATCATAGCGATTGATTACACGTCGTGAGCAGAAATATAATCAATAGTCATTTATAATCAAAGGAGAATTTGTCAACAATATAAAGTTGTGCTCGACGCTATAGAACTGAAAGTACTAATTTCGTGAAAAGCACACAACGTCGCGACACTGCACTAGAGCGTCACAGCGCTCCAAAGTTCATCTGCGTGAAATTTCTGTCAACGCCACGACACTAACATGATTTCATAAATATATGTGTTAGTCGTCTAGTGTTGGCTATCTACAATTCCAACAATTTTCACCATTTTCTCTCGTCTTTTCTCCCAGTTTTTGGCCAGTGCATGTATCGAAACTCTTTTTCCTTGATGGCATGTCGGTTATGGGCTTAGGCTTCCCCATGATTACACAGTTGTGAAAAGCTCGATTTCTGATCATTTTAGCTCCATTTCGCCTCTAACACCTGGCTCTACCTCATAAGTTCCCTAAAATAACCAAATAAACATGTAAAATCCATGAACAATCCTGAATTAAAAGGAGCAAGATAACACATTTTCAGTGCTATCAAACATCCTCAACTTAATTCTTGATCATCCTCAAGCAAGGTAAAATGAAGCACACAGTCACTCAAATTGCATGGTACATTACTCAAGTTTCAACAGTCTCCTATAATTTAGCTTATACTCAACAATGAAATCAAATCATAATCAGTTAATGAAGCACGATTTAAAACTAATTCTAAACTTATTGATGTATGAATGAGTTCAAAGCCCCTCTAATTAAGTTCTAGCAACCCATAATAGTTATAAATAGCTCTCAGTTTGTTTTCATCTACACTGGCTCATGCACTGACTGTCAAGTACCAAAGAAAATCAAAGTAGTAATATATCAATTGAGGTGCCTAAAATAAAACTCTAGGTCCCTAAACTTGCATTTATTTTACATAGGGGTATTAGTTTTCACAGAACATTGTAGGGAACTATACTCACTCTTTTCTTACAAATGTCCTAACTAATCACAGTAAATGTAGCTCTTTCTACCCCTAGTCATGCATAAACATTACAAGTTTATTTTTTTTCTTTTTCCATGATAATTTCTTCTCATTAGAACATTTTTTAGTTGAGTTTAAAGCAGAAATTTTAGTCATTTTTACTCTTCCTTAATATTATATTACAAACTATTATGCAAGACAATATCTAATCAGTGGGGCATTTAGGAGTGACAACAAAAATATGAGCTAAGTAATACAATTTAAGCATGCAAGACCTAATATAAACAAACAACGAACTCAAGCATGAATGAAAAGTGTGATTTTTTTTTTTTTTTTTTTAAAAAAAGGCTAACATCATGATTATTCATCTCAAACATCATCTTATGCAAGAAAAATCACAAGAGAGTGCGTCATTAAGTAGTTATCATAACGAACCACACAACATGTGCAAACATGCATATAAAGCACACAAATAAAATCATTCGAGCTCAGATGCTCAAAGGCTCTAGCCAAAACACAGGCATCCCTCACCCCCAACTTAAAATCTAACATTGTCCCTAATGTGATAAAGAAATAAAAACAAGAGATAAAATGAAAAGAGAAATAAAAATCTTCCCTAAAATTTTGACACAAAGGATGGCAGTGATATCTAGCTCATTTAAAAACAATTCTTTCCATCTTCTCATTAGGTGACCAAAAACCTAATACTCAAGAAAGATAGAAATAATACTTAAGCTCAATTAGAAATAAAAATAACTAAAAGGAAACCTACGCTAAGAAAGAAACAAAAGAAGTAAATACTGGCCGTCTCTAGGCAACACAATTTTTTAAGGTCGTTATGCTCGACCCGACTCAGCTTCATCATCCATATCCATCGTCAATTGTTGAGTCACCGTCTCCCACCTCCAACTTAGAAGGTTGGCCACCATCCTAAGAAAGAATAGTACTCAAACAAATAGGACTAGAGGTAACGGGAGTATCAAAAACAAATTTTTTTTTCAAGTATTTCATTGTGCCTAAAAGTTAAGGACCCTTCATCAACATCAATAACAACCCTAGTCATCTTTAAGAAGGGTTGATCTAAAATAATTTTGACGAAGGGAAGTCAACATTTATATTAACCATATAAAAGTCAGAAGGGAAAGTTAGGCCATTGACTCTAACCAACATATCTTTAATTAACCCAACTGGTCTAACTATTGAATGGTCAACTAATTGCACCAGAATATCAACAAGATGTAGGATATGGGACTAAAACTTAGAATAAATAGTAACAGACATTATGTTTATAGTAAACCTTAGATCTAACATGGCATGTTCAAATTTTTTTAGTACTTATCATACAAGACACAGAAAACGTACTTGGGTCATCCTACTTAACAGGAAGATTACCTGAAAAGACTATCTTTTATCTGACCTCTTATTCTTTTTCATTCTTTGAGATGTCTACTCAAACCTTCTTTCCCTTTACAATAGGGCTCTGACCGCTAAAAGACTATACAAAATGCACCTTTTCCTCTTATGAAACTTCCTTAGCAACAATCAACCTGCTAGGGAAAGGAGCAATAGGAACGTAAGAATTTAACTTCAAAGATGGATCAAAACTTACCCCATGTCTTATAGTTGAGCTAGTCATCTTTTCCTGAGCATCCATTGTACTCAATACCTAAACTGGATCAATCACAACTCAGCAACAAGTGTATGGAGCTCTCTATACAGCTAAGAGTGGAGATGACACTGACATTACGTACATTGAACATAGGTTGGGAAGGAACCTTCCCATACTAGGTGTCCAACCTGCTGACCGTGTCGGTAAGTTGGGAGAATTGTGTAGCCATACTCTGCATATGTGTAGAGGTGGTCTACTAAAACCGCTCTTGGGTCTATTTCATTTACATAGTGGATTTTGCCAAGCTTTTCACCATATCCTTTAGAGGCATTCCTGAGCTACTCTGGACATGGTTTCCCCAATTGCCTTATGTTCTAAAACTCGTGGTTTGTAAACATTAAATATATTCTATTTTCCAGTAAAGTTATTATTGAGATTTATTTAGTAAAAGATGTTATTGAATATATGAATTGCACCTTTTGATCCTGAATCAAATAAACTAAGAACCCCTGGTTATATCATGGATACTTGAACTTTATGTGGAGACATAAAAATGGATCAAGTTCGAGTAATAACTAAAACGGTCTGTAGTATATGGATAAGGCTGGATACCTTAACCTGAGGAAAATATGGATATGACCCACTTATATTTAATATAAACGATGTGATCCTAAATCGTTCATGGGAAGACATGCGAGTAGGGTCATCCTATGCAATGATTTTGCATAAGACCAGACCACGAAATAGTCACTTTTACTTTATAACGTTGTTTACTATTAAGACTGACTATTTCAATTCGATGACCTAGATTACTCAATCTTAATCCTGAGCAAACTGTGAACTCCTATTTATTCGGGATTATTGTTTAATCTGCATGGGTGAGAGTGGCTCAACATTGCCAACTCAATAAGCTTTCCATTTTAGGGGTAAGACCGGGTAGATAGTTAGGGATATAGTCCTGCAAGAGTGGCTCAACGTTGACTCGAGAGGCACTCGGTTTGGTGGTTGGACCACAAACCAATTATTCATTAGAGGATCAATGAGACTAAAGGAGCAAGATGTCATTATAGAGGTAAAACGATAATTTTTATCCAATTATAATTACGAACAACCTGTGAAGGCCGCCTTACTAATCATGGTTAAATTAAGTAGACATAAATATATCTACAATGAGAAGAGTGCAGCTATTGGGCTTTAGTGGAGTGTCCCAATAGTTAATGAATGTTAGTTAATTAGGTTAAAAAGTTTAGCCGGTTAGTCTTGGATCATTGGAGCTCATAATCTGTAGGTCTGTTAGGTCCTTCTGCTAGCTCATATCGGACTAAACCATAGAATAGTGTGATGAGAATTTGAAATGTTCAAGTTCAGTTAAGAGAATAAGCATTGAATTATATACGTTATAATTAACGAATTAAACAAATTGAAGAGTTAAAAATAATTAATATGATTTAAATATAGTTTATGTGAATAGAGATTCATGTACGGAATTTACGTTTTATTAATTTAATATTTAATATTAAATTAATTTGATTTATTACATTGTTTAATTAATTATTTAAAATAAATTATTATAATTAATTTTATTTAAAATTATTTTAAAAAGAAATTGATTTTATATAAAATTGATTATTTGAATTTGTGAAATTCTATTTTAAAATGAAATTTGGGTTTAATGGGATTTTCCAATTTTCTCCACTATCTAAAAATACCTAATAATTCCACTAAAATGTGATTGTTTTGCTGTCAATTTGTCATGCCATCTTATTTGCATGAAATCTTCTATAAATAGAAGAATTTTTAATTGAGAAAAATTTCATGCAATTTTAAAACTTAAAGAGAATTTGTTCTTATCAAATTCAAATACTAAAACTCATTCGAACTCAAAATTCTTGAAAATATCACCACAAAGTGGATCCCACAATCCATTTAAAAGCTGAAGAATAGCAGGGAAGACTCTGGCGGTGGTCCATGACAAGTTTGTGATCAAAATTATTCAAGGGATTACTAAAATTTTGAGATTCTTCAAAGGTTGTATCTTAAGCCCTAGTTCTTTAATATGAACATGCATGCTTTAATCTCAAAATTAATATAGTTAGAGGGCTTAATTTCTTGATTGCTTCCGCATGTGCATTGTAAACTCTTATACCTCAACAATTGTAGTTATACATCCATCCACCTTGTTGATTTCCAGCATAGTTCACCTCAGCTACAGGCTCCTAGAACTGTGCCTTTGTAGAAAAAAAACGTGCTTCACAAGAGAAGATAATTCAACAAGTTCAACTCTAAGTTCATTCACCTCTTATGAAGATGTAGATGACTAAATGATGCAATCTCGAGTCTTGAGTTGCTGGTTATTTTCAGCCATGGCAGAAATCAACTCCTTAGTCTCAAAGGGAGTTTTATTAACCAAAGCACCATCTGTAAATACATCGATGTTGCTTTTATCCTATTCTAGTAAGCCCTCATAAAAGTAACAGATCAAGAAATGGTCAGGGATCTGATGATTAGGGAAACCAACACATAAGTGCTTTAATCTGTCCCAATACTCATATAGAGACTCTCCATGCCCATGTAGAATGTCGTATATCTCCTTCCTAATCTTGGTGGCACGAGATGCTAGGAAGAATTTTTCCAAAAACTTCTTCTCTGTTTCAATCCAGTTGGTGATGCACCCTATTGGCAAATAGTATGACCAATCCCTTGCGTTATCCTTGAGAGAGAATGGGAAGGCTTGTAAACTAAGCTATTCCTCAGTTACACTATGAAGGTCCTTGTTGGGGTTGATGTCCTAAATCTTAAGAGTCATTTAGTTTCTAATTATAATGTACGAACGATTTATTTATTTTAATAAAATCTGAGGTATTTTATTTGATATTTAGTAGCATTAACCCACAAAACCAATAAACTAACATCCAAGGTTATCTTTTGATGTCCTAAATCTTAAGAGTCATTTAGTTTCTAATTATAATGTACGAACGATTTATTTATTTTAATAAAATCTGAGGTATTTTATTTGATATTTAGTAGCATTAACCCACAAAACCAATAAACTAACATCCAAGGTTATCTTTTGATGTCCTAAATCTTAAGAGTCATTTAGTTTCTAATTATAATGTACGAACGATTTATTTATTTTAATAAAATCTGAGGTATTTTATTTGATATTTAGTAGCATTAACCCACAAAACCAATAAACTAACATCCAAGGTTATCTTTTGATGTCCTAAATCTTAAGAGTCATTTAGTTTCTAATTATAATGTACGAACGATTTATTTATTTTAATAAAATCTGAGGTATTTTATTTGATATTTAGTAGCATTAACCCACAAAACCAATAAACTAACATCCAAGGTTATCTTCTGTAGCTTAAACATGTATGTAGAGACATACAGATGGATCATGTTTAAGTGATAACCTAAATGGTTTGTAGTAGATGGATAAGGCTGGGTACCTTATCCTGATGATACTACGAATACAACCCGCTTTATAGATGTTACAATTTTGTAAAGTGCTATAAATATTCTTATCCTGATTCTTCATGTCGGGACATGTGAGTGGGGACGTTCTACATAAAGGGGTTTGTATAAGACCGAACTACGAAATGAATAATCTCATTATATATCACCATTAATAATAGAGACTTACATTTCACCAGGATGACCACATGACCTCAGTCCTGAGTGAGTTGTGAACTCCTGCCTATGAAGGCAATCCTTTGATTTGTATGGGTGAGAGTGGCCAAATTGTTTATTCAATAAGCCTACCATTTTGGGGATTCATCTAATTGAGGATCTGGAACACAGCTACACAAGATGGAATTCGCTCGTTCCCTAATGTCGAGGTAAGTAGATAAATTGCTCCCTTAAGGGCTGATTTCGGGGTTTGAACAATGTGGTGCCACACCCTTTCTTTGAATGAAATTTTCGAAAAATATTCTTTGAGCGGAAGCAAAGATCGTCCCAAATTCTATTTTTATTGAATATGAAGTTTTACAATAAAACAACAACAAGATATGCATTTACATGATTATAGCATGCTTTAAATAAAATACTTAGGGTTTCAGAAACCCTACCTTTGAAGAACCCTTTCTGCAAGAACTCCCTCGTACAAGCCAGGAACGGAACTCCTTCTCCACGCGGATCTCCTTTTTCAAGAACGAACATCATCACTTGAGAACCTTCTGTATTCTCTTGGGATAAAGGATTCAAGCAAGAGTTGTGGGCTTTGCTTGAATCCTTGGAAGAGGGAAAAAGAGATGGAGAGAAATAGAGGGAAGTTTCTACAAAGAACTTTTTTCTTGGAGAGAACTCTTCTCCCAGAGCCAATTCAGGAAGTAGAATCATCTACCACCAACTTTGAATCCCACGTAAGTTAACTTGAGAGAATGCAGGGAGGGGGTTGTAACTCCTTACCTTTTTATTAATTTCAATTATATATACATATATAATAACTACTTTATTATGTATATACACTATATGTTATATCAAATATAACATATAGCTTATAGTTTTATATTGCATCAAATACAACATAAATTGTAGATTTTATTTTCTCTCAATAATACATGACATTTAATATAAATCACATTTATATTTAATTCACTTATATGAATCTCATCCATATAATTGATATTTGGATCATATCCAAATATTTAATTCCTCTCAATATAAATCATATTTATATTTAATTACATGAATCTCATTCATATAACAGGTATTTGAGTCATATTCAAATTCTTCTCATATTATCTTAAATTATAATATATCAAATATATTATATTAATTATATCACATATATAATCAATTTAATCAATTATATCATATATAATTAATTCCCTCAATTAATTTGAACACTTCAAATTAATCCTCGATTAAATCCTTGTTGAGCTACAGAGGAGACCTTATGAACCTGTAGATTGAAGCTCCAATGGTACTCGGATAATTAATTAAACTTTTTAATTAAGTTACCTAACATCCGTTAACCGCGGTCACTACACTAAAGACCGATAGCTACACTATTCACACTACAGATAAATTTCTGTGTCCTTTGGATATAATCAATCAACAATTCGATGACCCTTCACAAATTGCTCGTAAGTACAGTTTGGCCAAAATTTGTTTTGCCCCTGTAGTTACATCTAACTCCTTAAGTACCATTGGTCCCTTTAATGAAAAATAAGTCATAGTCCAACTATGACCAAGTCGCTCTCGGGCAAGGAGAGGGTGTGGCCATTATGTTCAAGACACGGAATCGACCCTTAAGAGAGCAATTTATCTACTTACCCCTACATCGAGGAAGGAGTGAATTCCGTCTTGTGTAGCTGAGTTCCCAACTCTCCAGTCAGACGAATCCCCAAAATGGTAGGCTTGTTGAGTTGACAATCTGATCACTCTCACCCATACAAATCAAAGGACCACCTTCATAAGCGAGAGTTCACAACTCAACCAGGATTCAGGTCATGTCACCTATGGTCATCCTAGTGAAATGTAAGTCACTATTATTAACGGCGTTATATAAAGAGACTAATCATTTCAAGGTTGGGTCTAATACAAACTCTTTGTATAGGATAACACCACTCATATGTCTCCACATGAATGATCAGGATCAGATCATTTGCAGCACTTTACAACACTTGTAACACCTACAAAGTGGGTCGTATCCGTAGTGTCACCAAGATAAGGTACCTAGCCTTATCCATCTACTATAGACAGTTTAGGTTATTATTTAAACAAGATCCACTTATATATCTCTACATACTTGTTTAAATTACATGAAATAACCTCAGATCTTAGTTTATTGGATTGAGTATATGCTTATAAAATGACACTTATTTTATTAACAACAATATATTTATACAAAGTTTACAAACTACGAGATTACAAAGAGATTTAGGACATCATTCCCAACACTCTTGATCCGAGAGGGGTTTTGGTCAAAGTTAGACTATGACTTATTGTTCATCAGATGTAACTACAGGGGCAAAATGGTAATTTTGACCTAACTATAGTTACAAACAATTTGTGAAGGGTAGTTGCACTATTGACTGATTATATTCAACGGGCACAGAAATATATTGTAGTGCGAAGAGTACAGCTGTCGATCTTTAGTGGAGTGATCGGCAGTTAATGGATGTTGAGTAATTTAATTAAAAGAGTTTAATTACTTATCCAAGTACCATTGGGAACTTCAATCTACAGGTCCATAAGTACCTCTGTAGCTCAACTGAGATTTTTGAGAATTAATTTTGGATTAATTTAAATTGTTCAAACTAATTGTAGGAATTAATTATATATGATATGTTGAGAATGTTCTAAAACTCGCAGTTTGTAAATGATAAACATAATATTATTCACAATAAAGATATTATTGAGATTTCTTTCAATAAAAGTGTTATTGAATTGCATTTATTCCTAAATCCAATAAACTAACCTATGGCTATAACATGAATACTTGAACTTTATGTAAAGACATAAAAGAGGATCAAGTTTTAGTATATAGCCAAAAAGGTCTATAAGTATATGGATAAGGTTGGGTACCTTATCCTAGGGGACAATATGGATGTGGCCCGCTTTGTATATTGATACAAACAATATGATCCCAAAGTCGTTCATGTAGAGGCATGTGAATGGGGACATTCTATGCAAAGGATGTTTCAATAAGACTGGACCATGAGATAGTCACTTTTCTATATAACGATCGTTTATTGTTAAAACTGACTATTTCTATTTGATGACCTAAGGTAACTCGATCTTAATCATGAGGTAACTGTGAACTCCTGTTTATTCGAGATTATTCTTTAAACTACATAGGTGAGAGAGGTTTATTATATTTGATATAATATGATTTAAATATTTAATGAGGTCTTATATAATTTAATATTTGATATTAAATTAAATTAATTAAATTGGTTTAATTAATTATCCAAAATAATTTATTAAATTTTAAATTTATGAAATTTGTTAATTAAATTTTGAATTTATGAAATTCAAAATTATAAAATTTATTTAATTAAAATTGAATTTGGAATTCAATTTTAAAATAAGTTTTTCAATTTTATAAATTAAAAAATGGAATAAAATGGAAAGTGGGATAATCTCATATTTTCCATTTTGTATAACACCTCATGCCACTAAAGTTCAATGAAATTTGAAGTGGCATCTTCATGTTTTATCAAATTTACATCACCAACTTCTATATATTGAAGTTTTTAAATCAGTTTGGGAGATCATGCAAACTGAAATCTTTAAAAAGAAAATTTGGTTTTCTTTCTTCTTCAACTCTAAAAAACCGACATCAATTTCCTCTCAATTTGAGTTCCACCACTCAATTTAAACCATCAGATTAGTAGAGAAGATATTTGTGGTGGTCCGCTATGGAGATAAAAGAAGAATTTCTTGATGATTTCAAGCAATTGGAAGAATTCATCAAAGGTATGATTCTAACACCCTAGTATATTGAAAAATATGAACATGCATGCTAATTGCCTAAAATTGATGTAGTTAGAGTGCTTAGATCCTTAATTTCTTCCGCATGTTGAATATTAACTTCATCCTGATATAATTAATTTAAATTAATTATATTGGATATAATTAATATTATATATTTGACACATTATAATGTAAAGTTTATTTTGAGAGGAATTAAACATTTGAATATGATTCAAATACTAATTGTATCGATAAGATTCATATAATTAAATTTAATATGAATTGGATTTATAGTAAATGTCATGCATTATTGAGAGAAATACAAACAATAGATTATGTTGTATTTGATACAATATTAAAACTATAGGTTATGTGTTATATTTGATATAACATATAGTTTAGTATATTCTATATGATAAGGTGGTTATATATAATAATAATAATAATAATAATAATAATAATAATAATAATAATAATAATTTTTTAAATAATTTGTTATTTATTAAATTCTTTTTGAATTAAATTAAATTAGTGTTTGAAATTAATTGAGGAGGGAGTTATAACTCATTCCCCGTATTTTCTCTCAGTTTTTATCGTGGTAGTAGGAGTAGATTTACATCTTCTTCGTCTTTTTCATAAAAGGGTGATCACAGAGAGTGTTTGTGTGTTTTTTCTCCGAGAAAAATTCCCCTTTTAGAAATATTCTTCTCTCTCTCTTCCTAAAATATATAGAGCCTACACCTCCTGTAATTTTTACCCTTAAGGGGAATATAGAGGATTACCTTTTTGTGGTGTCCAAAGTTGGGTTGTCATTTTTGGTTCTTTAAGGGTATGTTATCTTCTAACCCCAATTTCTTCTTCTAGATGCATGCTGTAAATTCTGTTTGAATTTCATAATTTTTCTCTGAATTTATATTATATGAAAATTGGGAATTGGGAACGATCCGTGCTTCTACAGTGGACCACACGGTTCCTTCAGTCCTTTAGGTGTTTGTGTGGTTCCTCCTCTGTACATCTAGAAAATGAAGACAATAAGTGAATAAGACCAGTTTTAAGCTCAAGAGAAAGCGTGGTCTCAGAATAAATAATGCATGGAGGCTGTTGGATCAAGTTTAGGGCCATAAGGTCCCTCAATGTACGCTATTTTGCAACCACTATGATGTTCTCTTCCTCTTCTTCTTCAAAATGCTCTTCCTCATATGTGCCTTCAGCATTAATATATTCTTCTCTAGCTCTTCACTCTCTATCCTCCCTTCTACGTCGCCTTTTCTCCCTACCTAATTCTGTAAAATACAACTATAGGATCCTGAGAGGATCGAATCATATACAGATGGAGAAAATATAAGTGCGATAAAATAACTATAAACCCTTTAAGAGAAATCTGCTTGGTTCCCTAGCAATGACACCAATTTTATCGGTGAAATTTGTCGCCTAATTCTAGACCTAATAATTTTACAGTTTCTACCAAATTTTTGTAATAGTGGTAACATGAGTTGAACATAGGGAACCAAAGAATTTCTCAGTCAAACAGTTTACAGCCTGAGGTAATCGGGAAGGAATTCGAAGTTTGCTAGTTGTAGATGAAATAAATTGCAAGAAAAGTAAATAAAGATTGAATTCGAATAATTAAAATATCTAGTCTAGGCCTTTAAGTTAATTCCCTAAATTGTAACTTGATCATGGATTCATCAAATTAGTCCTATATTGTCTAGCTTAGTCACCTCATATAGAAATGCTAGGTGAAGGTCCAAATTATCAGATTAACCAAATTAATTAGATATAATACATTCTAACTAATTTAACTAACCACATTGAGAACAAGAAAACTGCTCAGTCGAATATTCAACTGGAAATGCCAAATCAAATATTCAATTTAATTCTTTCATAGGTTAATTAGATAATTAGATAATCATGTTCAAATATTTATTTTCTCTAAAATAAAACTTTATATTATAATGTATCATATTAATTATATCTTATATAATTAATTTCCTATATTAGTTTGAACAATTCAAATTAATCCAAAATTAAGTCGATTCTCATTAATCCGTATTGAGCTAACGAAGGGTCCTTATGGACCTACAGATTGAAGCTCCAATGGAACTTGATTAATTAATTAAACTCTTTAATTAAATTAACCAACTTTCATTAACTGTTGATCACTCCACTAAAGACCGACAGCTGCACTCTTCGCACTATAGATATATTTATGTGTCCATTGGATATAACCAATTGATAGTGCATTGATCTTTTATAAATTGCTCATAAGTAGAATTAGACCAAAATTACTATTTTGCCCATATAGTTACATCTAACTTCTTAAGTACCACTAATCTCTCTAATGAACAATAAGTTATAGTCCAACTATAACTGAACCCCTCTTGGGCTAGGAGATGGTTTGATACCACATTATTCAAGCCCCGGAATCAGCCCTTAAGGGAGTAATTTCTCTACTTACCCCAAAAATAGAGAACGAGTGAATTCCTTCTTGTGGAGCTATGTTCCCAACTCCCCAATCAGATGAATCCCCAAAATGGTAGGTATATTGTGTCAGCAAAATAGGTCACTCTCACCCATGCAGATCAAAGGACCACCTTCATAAACAAAAGTTCACAACTCACTCATGATTCAGGTAAAGTCACCAATGGTAATCCTGGTGAAATGTATGTCTCTTCTAACAATAGAAGTTTGGTACAAATTCTTTGTATAGAATACCCCCACTCACATGTCTCCACATGAATGATCAAGATCATATCATTTGTAGCACTTTATAATAGTAACAACTACAAAGTAGGCGGTATTCGTAGTATCACCAGGATAAGGTTCCTAGTCTTATCCATCTGCTACAGACCGTTTAAGTTATCACTTAAATATGATCCACTTGTTTGTCTCCACACACATGTTTAAGTTACAAAAGATAACCCTTGATCTTAATTTATTGGTTTTTATGGTTAATGCAACTAAATGTCGAATAAAATACTTCTTATGTTATCAGATAAATAAATTATTTGTATAATGCAAGTACAAACTATAAGACCACGAGATTTAGGACATCAATATAGAAAATTATAGAAAACTATATCAAAATAATGATAGCTCAAAATCTCACAAGTGTGTAAACATGGAAAATTATAGAAAACTATATCAAAATCTCACAAGTGTGCAAACATGGGGAAATCTGTCACCTTAGTCCATTATCGACATGCTGATCAAAGGAGAAGAGTTTCGATACATGCACTGATAAAAAAACTGGGAGAAGAGAGGAGAGAAAATGGCGAAAAATTACTAGAATCTCGGATAGCAAACCTTAGGCGGCTAAAAGATATATTTATGAAATCATGACAGCTCACGGCGTTGACGAAAATTTCACACGAATGAAATTTAAAGCATCGCGACACTCTAAGGCAGTGTTGCGACGCTGTGTACTTTTCATGAAACTAATGCTTTTTGTCCTACATTGTTGAGAGTGATGCCATAGGACACCACAACATTGTACAAATAAGGGCAAAGCTCATAATTTCCTTTTTTTTAGGTGATGCAATTAAACTCTGTTTCTGCCCGTTTTAGCTTCATTTCGCCACGAACAATCGCATTTACCTATTAAGTACCAAAAACCTATAAAATAGCCAAATAAATACATAAAATTTAGGAATAATCCCAAATTAAACAGAGCAAGATAACAAATGTTCAATGCTATCAAAGTAATAATTGAGCCAATTAACATCAGTCATTAACCGTTGACCGTTTACTATGTTGAGATGGGTACCTTAAAGCCTCATAGCTAATTAATTATTTAATATAGTATTTAGTTTAATTATTCAATATGCAATAATGAATTATCCATTACAGTAAAATCCAAGGTTATTTCATGTGTCTTGAATTGACATATGGTAGATCATGTTCAAGTAATAACCTAAAAGGTCTATAATATATGTATAAGGTTCAGTGTCTTATCTTAGTAACATTATGATATGACTCGTTTTGTAATCGTTATAAACGATGTGATCCAAATCCTTTATGTGGATATATGCGAGTGGAGGTATCCTATACAAAGAGTTTGTATAAGACTGAACTGAAAAATAATTAATCTCTTCTTTTAACAATGTTGACTAAAAAGATTAATATTTAATAGGATTACCATATGTAACTAGATCTTAAACTTGAGTGAGTTATGAACTCCTGCCTATGAAAGCTTGTCCTTTGATTTATATGAGTGAGAGTGGCTCAAATCACTGACTCAATAAGCCTACCATTTTGAAGACTTGACCGAGTGAAAAGTTGGGAACATAACTACACAAGATGAAATTCACTCCTTCCCGCCATAGGGTAAGTAGATAAGTAGTTCCCTTAAGTGTGGATACTAGGTCTTGAACAGTGGGGTGCCACCCTTTCATTGGCCCAATAGGGACTTGGTTTATGGTTAGACCATAATCAAATTGTTCATTAGAAGATCAATGGTACTTGAGGAAAAAAAGGTAACTATAGGGGTGAAATGGTAATTTAATCTTGTTATATTACGAAAAGCTCATGAGGAATCGACTTACTTGTAATGGTTATATCAATTGACACAATATGTTATACAGTGCATAAGAGTACAACTATGGGTCTTTAATGAAGTTCCCCATAGTTAATGAATGTTGATTAGCTTAATTAAAGAGTATAATTAATTAATTCTAGATCATTTGTGCTTATAATCTGTAGGCCTATTAGGTCCCCCTGCTAGCTCATAACGGGTAAAACAAGGATCAAGTGTTTTGAAAGAATTTGAAATGTTTAAATTGACTAAAGGAACTTATGTTAATTGTATATGATACAATTAATATAATATATTTAGATACATCATAATATAAAGTTTATTTTAAATGAGATTCAAAATTAAACTGTATAATATGAGAGTATTAATATGTTTGAATAAGATTTAAATGTTAATTAGTATGAATTAGATTGATATTAAAACTATATATTATAAGAGACAAGTATATTTAAATTTGATCCAAATATATGTTTAATTAAATAAATATATTTAATTATTATTTAGTTAAATTATTTCAATTTAATTATAATTAAATAATAGTTAACTCCCTTATAGTTACAGGAGAGGGGAAAGTTACAAAGGGGAGATGCAGAATTTCTTCATTTGCGGGAAAAAAAAGATTGAACATGAAATTTCTCCCTCTCTCTCAAATTTTCTCTCAAAAAAAAAAACAACAACAGAGAAGAAGTTCTTCCTTTCTTTCAACAAGGTTCCCATAAAATCGATCCTTGCCTTAGATATAGAAGGGAAGACTTTTTTAAGGTGTCTTCTACGAGCCAAGAAGAGTTCGGGAATTTAATCAAGACTTGGAGAAGATTGAAGAATGGTTCTTCAAAGGTAACTCTTCTTAAACCTTAAGTGTATACTTAACCTAGTTGATTTACAACATGTTATTGTTTTTGTATGATTAATTTTGTACAATTTCATCTTCCAATTCAAAGAAAAAAGTGATAAATTTCTTCCTTTATGGGATTAAATCCCTTCAGACTATTGATCAGGCCATTAACAGAACAAAATTGAATTGGTTGAACCATTTCCTTTTTATTCTTCTAAGTAGAAGCGATTTTGAGTTGTTGATGGAAATGGGCCTTCTTGCAACAGTGGCAAAGCCAAAGATGGAAGCAAGGTAGTGTCACATTAAAGCAAAAGAAAATAAAGCAGCATAAGTCGGTGTAGAGCGACGCGAAATACCCATGGTTTTAGGCTTGGACGGGATTAAGTGAGACTTAGGGATCTGGCCGAGATATAGATCTAGGCTTAAACATAACTCAACGGTCAACATAGGTCCGAACAGTGGGTGGTGCGAGTTTGAACATTGGGCAACACAAGTCTGACTGACGTGTGACATAAGTTTGAACGACAAGCAGTCACGATCATGCTAGTTTAAGAAAACACACAACGAAAGAAAACAGGATCATAAAACATTCTAATTCATCAATTTTGGCTTTGAATTAAGCATGTTCATGAGATATAAAGAGGGTTTCGCATATACCTTTGAAGATCTTCTTTAAACTTGAAATTTAGTTGCAATTCTCACTTCTTCTGGTTGTGGACCACCACTAGAGCTTCCCTACCATCCTTTAGGAGCCTTAGATTGAGTTGTGTTACTCAAAACAAGCTAAAATAGAGAGAATCAAGGAGAAAAGTACTGGTTTTTTTTTTTTTCAACTGGTTTAAGAACTTTTCTTCAGCTTCAAACCTTAGGTAATCCACTAGTTTGCATCCCTTTACCATGTGAAAAAATTGTGTTTTATGTAGGTACATCATGCAATCAGATTACCTCAACAACACACGCTCCTACTTCAAATTTGAGGTGGAATTGGTTAATGGAAGATGACTAAGGAGCTTGCTTTTGAAAGTGAAAAACTCCCACTTTTTGGGATTTTTTAATTTTTCAAATTTCATTTTTAATTTTGAAAACAGTATTCAAAATTAAAACAATTTTCCGTTTTTATTTCTCTTAATAAAACCAAAATTTTATCAATTTTATAAATTAATTCAACAATTATTTTTTCTAATAAAATTAATAATTAATTAATTAATTTAATACCAATTCCACCACCATGAATCTCTATTCATGAAATTAATATGTAAATCAAATTTAAATATTTAATTGATTCTTCGATTTTGTTTAATTCTAAAATTAAATGTGTAATTATATCACATATAATTACTAATTCCCTTCTTTCAAATTTGAACGTTCAAATCAACTTAACACGTTATTCTAAGGCCTATTCCATCTGTGAGTTAGTAGGGAAACCTAATGGACCTACAGATCATTGGCTCCAACGATTCGAAATTAATTGGCTAAACTCTTTAAACCGAATTAATCCCCATTCGTTAACTACTGGGTCACTCCACTGAAGCCCAGTAGTTGCACTCCCTTCACTATAGATATATTGTGTCCACTCGATATAACCATGATTAATAATTTAACCCTTCACAGGTTGTTCATAATAGCAGCTAGGTAAAATGGTTGTTTTACCCCCGGGATTACCTCTTGTTTCTTAAGTCCCACTGGTCCTCTAATGAACAATTGGTTTGTGATTCGATCATCAAACTGAGTCCTTCTCAGGCCAATGAGAGGGTGAGACCCATTGTTCAAGACCCGGAGTTAGCACATAAAGGAACAACCTCTCTACAATCCCTAAAAACGGGTAGGAGTGAATTTCTTCTTGCACCCTATGTCCCCAGTTATCTACCTAGTCTTAACCCTGAAATGGGAGGCTTATTGACACGGCGTTGTTGAGCCAACCCTCACCTATGAAAATCTAAATATAATCCTGAATAAACAAGAGTTCGTAGTTAGCTCAAGATTAAGGTTAAGTTACCTATGTCATCATTATAAAATAGTTAGTCTTAAATAGTAAACAATGTTATAAAGTAAGAGTGACTTATTTCTTGGTCTGATCTTATGCAAACTCATTGCACAGGACACCCTCACTTCTCATGTCACCACATGAACGAATTAGGATCACTTTGTTTGTAGCACTTTACAACTTCTTGTAATAATTACAGAGTGGGCCGCATCCGATAATGTTACCAAAATAAGGTATCCAACCTTATTCGTGTATTACAGATCATTTTGACTATATACTCGAACTTGATCTACTCTTATATCTCCAAATAAAGTACAAATACTCATGTAATAGTCATTGATCTTTTAGTTTATTGGATTTAGTCTTTACAATTGTAATTCAACTTTATCGAATAAATGTTGAATAACACCTTGATTAATAATAGAAAATGTTTAACTTTATAAACTGCGAGTTTTAGGACATACAATCCAACAGAGCAGTGGCATACAATCCAACAGAGCAGTGACAAGTAAACTAAGTAGTGACAGATAGCAAGTGGTCACGAGCAGCAGTGGATTTGATTGGAGACGACAGATCTAGGCAGGGATGGTGTCCAATCATAAATATATATGTGTGAAGGGTGACGACAAGAAGTGATAACTCATACATGAGCGATGATTGGAAGTAGGACCCAATATCTGAAAATAATGGGCAACACTGAGTACTAGAGATGAGAGAGAACCATTGGTCGTTCTAGAAAATGTGTGACCAATGAAGGGCGACGATAGCTGAACAGAAGCTGGCTATGATCTTCGGTGAAAGGTTGGCAGTGTGGGTGCTAGATGGAAGGAACTATCAGTTATAAAGTCATAACGACCCGACTTCCTAGGATTTGTACTAGGCCGTTACTACAAGCAAGCATAAATTTCAAAATGACTCTCATGAATTTTAATTAAGATCAAAAGAATTTTATTAAATAAATAGTTTTTGCAAAATCCAAATAATTGAAAAGCCTTTGATCGAGACCCCTTTGAAATATAAGTCTAAAAAAAATTTCATGAAGTTTTATAAATAAAAATTTCAAACAATGGAACTCTAAGTTCAAATATCAAGACTGGAATTTAAAACATTAAAACATTAAAACATTAAAACGTGAATGGAAGCATCTTTCTGGTCCCAATGGCAGGGTCACAGATTTCTTCTGTCATTCGTCGGTATGTCTTTGCTTTTACCTGAAAATATAACTTAAGAAAAGATGAGTATAAATACTCTGTAAGTAACCCCACTACCGGGGTCAGGCAAAGCTTTTATGTCCAATAAATGTGGGACATGCAAAAATCTCTACTAATCATGGATGGCCATCTAGTGAATAACTTAATATGGCATATGTCAGTGAAATGTACCCACTAATTGTTGTGGTTAATGCCCTAAACTCTTGTAGGGTATTATAGTTTGTAAACAACTGTATGAACAAACACTTATGATGTAATAATATGAGTTATTTTCTTCACCGTTGTCTATGAAATATGAGATATTTTATTTGCATTTACCACAAATCAATAAACTAAGATCCCTGGCTGTCATTATAACTTAAGCATGTATGAGGGGACATACAAGTGGATCATGCCTTAAGTGATAACCTAAATGGTCTGTAGTATATGGATAAAGAAGGGAAAGGTGACAATATGGATATGATCCGCTTTATAGATGTTACAAGTGTTCTGAAGTGCTACAGATAGTTTGATCCTGATCATTCATGTGGAGACATGCGAGCAAGGGTGTCCTATACAAAGAAGTTTGTATAAGACCAGACCACGAAGTGTCTAGTCTCGTTATATAAAGTCGTTCATAACAGAGACTTTCATTTCACTAGGATGACCTTAGGTAACATGAGCTTAATCCTGAATGAGTTAGGAACTCCTGCTTATGAGGGTGGTCCTTTGATTTGCATGGGTACGAATGGCTAGATTGCCGACTCAAACCTACCACTTTGGGGTTTCATCTTATTGGGAAGCTAGGAACTCAGCTACACAAAATGGAATTCACTTCTTCCCCAAAGCAGGAGTAAGTAGATAGATTGCTCCCTTAAGGGCTGATTCCGAGGCTTGAACAATGTGGCGCCACACACCTTCTCATGGCCCAAGAGGTGTCCACTCATAGTAGGACTATGATGTATTGTTCATTAGAGGAATCAGTGGTACTTAAGAAGTTAGATGTAACTACAGGGGCAAAATGGTTAATTGGCCCAGTTGTACTTACGAGCGATCTGTGAAGGGTTATTGTACTGTTGACTGGTTATATTCGATGGACACAGAAACATATTTGTAGTGAGAAGAGTGCAGCTGTGGATCTTTAATGGGGTGCTTGATAGTTAACGAATGGTGGATCTCGTGATTAAAGAGTTTAGTCAACTATTTACGTACCGTTGGAACTTCAAGCTACAAGTCCATAAGGTCCCATTGGTAGCTCAATGGATTCAAGTTGAGAATCAGTTTTTAATTCAGTTTGAAGTGTTCAAATTGACAAGAGGGATTTGATTATATATGATATGATTAAATTGGTTCAATTATATGTGATATAATTGATATAATGTATGAGATACATTAATTGGAGGATTTTGATATAAATGTGATTTGTATTAAGTAAAGGAGAAAAGGACTATGGTTTAAATGTTACATATGATGTGATATTAAAACTATAAGTTATAAATATAATATGATAAGTTAGTTATTATATTTATTTATAATTAAAAAAATTATATGATAATTGTGGGTGGTTTCTCCTTTAACCGTGCGTGAAAGTAAAAGGTTATGTTCAGTTTTCATAACTGAAGGATAAAATTTAAAATGTTTTCATTTTTTAAAGAAATTGCTTCATTAAGTGCATGACCAATTGTTTAGCTGATCAGAGACTATATGATAGCCTTCTAAGCGAGAGCCTAAATGATCATGTAAAACACCTTTGTCTAAACGATCGTGTAAAGTTTTACTAAACGATTGTGTGCCGAACGAGATTCTCTAAATGATCATGTAAACGATCAAGCCTGTTTTTCTAAATGATCGTGTACCTGTAACTTTTACTAAATGATTAAGCACACAAGTCTATATGATAGACAGTTCACTCTTCCACTGGCTTGTTCGTATAGTTCGATCTTTGCTTTCCTCCAACCCTCTACCCTTACCAACAATGCCCACACCTCTTGGATTCTCACTCGAAAATACCAAGGTTGCCAAGTGGTGGTGTCTAAGAGGTTACTTGTTCGTGGAGAAGTTTGTTCGTGACTACTGGACGATTGGGAAGGCAATCTGGGCAAGAACAAGATATTGTTGTCTAAGTTCTTCACGAGAGTGAGAGATTAGTAGAAGAAAAGTTCTTCAAAGGTATGTCTCTCGTTCCTTTTGTTTTTAATTTCTAAAGCATGTTGTAATTTGTTCAAAGTTGCATAACTGTTCTGTATATTTGTGAATGCCTTTAATTCTATCACAATGGATTTGGATCGATCGTGCTTCCGCTCTTGGGTTCTCTTTGATAAGAATTTCTTCAATTGGTATCATAGCCAGGTTTTGATATTCCAAATCCATTGATGTATAGAATTGCATTTACATTCTTGTTGGGTGTTAAGCATGTCTACATTTTGTTTAAGTGTTAAATATATTTGTGGATGTGAATTAATGGTGTTTTTGGGATGGTTGCCTCTGGTTGTTGAATTCTTTTACATTTAAGAGTTAATTGTAAGGGCCCCTATGTTTTTGGGCATATTACCTTGCTATCAAGTCTGTAATTCAAAGTGTTTGAGTTAGTTTGAGTCGCTCGTGATGAAGCTTCAAGGCATAGAGATGCACATTACTTCGAGGAAGAAGAAGACCATGCGTTGGTCAGATCGTGTAAACGATGGGGTAAGCGATCGTTGAGTATGGGATACTCGGATGCAAGGTAGACGTACGCGCACTAAAAAATCATGTAGGCCAGCATGCTTCATCGCATAGTCACTGACTACACAATCGCGGGGTAAATGTTACTTAGCGCTTGTTATTCTATCGTCTAGACAATCATGCCTCATAGCATAGTAGCCATCTAGACGATTGTTTAGACTTGCATTTTTTAAATTTAGTGTGCTAAACGATCGAGTAGCCTTAATGCTTCATCGAATAGTCAAAGGTACTCGATCGTAGCTAAGTGATTGTGGTTCGCCCAATTTACTAAACGATCAGGAAGAAGTCTTCGTCCAGGTGGTTCAAGACCCGATTCGCTTGTGAACCAGTTTGCTCGATGGTTTTATGTAATAGATAGAATTTAATTTCCAAATTTTGAGGCTAATCATCTCGGTCCATTAGTTTTTGGTGAATGTACATAAGATGTATGTTTTATTATATATCATAAAGTATGGCATATAGTTGAAATCTTACCATAGGTTATGCATTGGTCATGCATTATCTCTATATTGTAAGGGTTATGATATAGTAGTTTACATGATAAAATTACACAAGAGCATGCTCATGCATCATATAATATAAGAGTTATATGTATACATGCATTAAGCATATTCATACATTGTCTTTATATTATAAGTGTTATAGTATAAGGGTGTATGGAAGCATGTGTGCTTAGTTCATTACCAAATATATAAGAGTTATATATAGTAATGAATGGGCATTGCATGAAGCATGACACATAGGTTAAATTTATAAGAGTTATAAATACCTAGTTTTGCTTAGCAATGGGAATGGTTTTGGTTGTTTCTTTTATAAGAGTTATAAGGGAAATTAGAACTAAAATTAATAAGAAAGACATGCATGTGAATTAGGCTTAAATCATGTTTTAAAAGAGTTTTAAAATTTGATGGAGATAGACCTAAGATCACGGTTCTAATCAGATTGACAACCTAAGGTTTAATCTTTTAATCAGTTTAATAGGATTAAATTGACTAATAAAATATTAAATATGTAGCAAATCTATCTATAAGGGACCTTTTGTTTAAGGCGGGTTCAGTCTAGGTTGGGGTACTTAAGCTGACGGAAACGGAACACCCCTACCTAGAAACCTGCCTGGAAAGATGAATTAGATAGATTTAATGCATGCATGCAAATTTGAGGATAGTCCGTTAAAAAGTTTAATGGGACTTGACTTGAACTTGTTTAATATCAAAGACAAGAGTTGTTTTTTATCAAATTAAACACACTTAGATAAAATCAGTAGCCGGATGATCTAAGTTAATGAACTCTTAGGTAGAACATTCAGTGGGAGGTACTTGGGGTATATGATACTTCACTTAAACCTCTTCACGTTTCCCCCTTATGTTCACACCATGAGATCTATCCTTGGCCTCGAGGCACCCTGGGAGTGTCCCCCTAAAGGATAGTGTTTAGGTAGGTTAATACCAAGGTGAATGGAGAGAATGCTCATAGTAAGTGGGAGCGGGAGTGTGACAACATATCCTACGGTCTTTCTTATTAGGTTGGATAACGTTTCTGTGCATCGCCTTGAGGCATCATAGGAGTGTCCCCCATAAAGGATGGCAGTTTTGCATGACTCTTTATCAGATCTCCTGTATAGGATACGGTCGCTTTAGTCTCTTGTCCCAATCTTCTTTTTCCCTATGGTGGGCACATTAGGGCGACACTCTAGGGCTGAAAATGAGGGGTTTTACTTACACAGAATTATTAAAGGTTAACAGTTCTGGACCAAAAATTAGTGGCTGTTAGTGTTAGTTACAAGTGTGGTTTCTGCCTAATGGTTGAAAATGTCTCATCCCAATGAAAGGGTATTTGATCATCCTACCGGTGACTTTTGTCCTGCCTCTCTGGGCATCATTGCAAAATAGATGTCTTTTCACTTAGGGTACATGGAAACTATTTTGCTAAAACTAAAATTGGTGTTCAAAAGTGGTAATGCGTAGACTTATTAAGTTTGTTCATGTTTTTCAACAACGTAAAAAATGGCTACAACCACATTAGCTCTTTTAAGTTACGATAAGTTGACTGGTGAGAATTACACTAGTTGGAAACACACGATAACTACAATTTTAATCATCAATTACTTGAGGTTCATCCTTAATAAAGGAATGTCCTCCTATTCCGACTTAGAACGTCACTCGAAATGTTTTGGAGGCTTATGAGAGATGGACATGCGAGAACGAGAAGGTCAGAGCTTACATCTTGGCCAGCCTAAACGACGTTTTGGCCAAGAAGCATGAGCCTAGGGTTTCAGCGTGTGAGATCATGGAGTCCTTGTGAGGAATGTTTGGACAACCGTCTGGACAGCTCAAGCATGAAGTTCTGAAATTCATCTTCAAATACAAAATGGAGGAAGGCACATCTGTTCGTGAACATGTTCTGAGCATGATGGTCCACTTCAATATGGTAGAGATGAATGGGTCGCGCATTAATGAGGGCAGCCAGGTTACCATCATTCTGCACTCTTTTCCAGATAGCTTCCTACAGTTTTTCAGTAATGCTATACTAAACAAAGTAGACTATACCCTTACAACTTTCCTCAACGAGTTGCAGATATTCTATTCCTTGCTGAAAAGTAAGGAGAAGAAGGAATTTGCTTCACCATCAAAGAAGTTCCATCAAGGTTAGACCTCAAGAACTAAGTCTGTACCTTCTACTTATAACACTTCCAAGTGGAAGAAGAAGAAAGGTGGTAAGGGGAAGGGGAAAGCACCTACTAACCTACAGCTTATCACACAGCGGGGAAGGCGACTAATGTCGATTGACAAAAAAAGTGTTTCCATTGCAACTAGGATGGGCACTGGAAGCAAAACTATCCTCGTTGGATAAAGAAGAAGAAGAAGTCTAAGGCCAAGCCAAAACAAGTTAAATATAATTTACTAGTTTTGGAAACCTGTTTAATGGAGAATGATGATTCTGCCTAGATTATTGACTCTAGGGCCACTAATCATGTTTGTTCTTCTTTTCAGGGGATTAGATCATGGCGGCAGCTTGAGGCTGGTGAGATGACAATACAAGTAGGTACCGGGCACGTCGTCTCAGCTGTGGCAGTGGGAGGACTCCAGTTGACTTTATAGAAGAAATTTATCATTTTGAATGATGTGTATGTAGTTCCCGAGTTAAAGCAGAACTTAATTTCTATAAAATGTCTGATTGAATGTAAATATACTCTACACTTTTCGGTGAATAAAGTTTTATTCTGAAAGATGGTGTTGAGATTTGTTCAGAAAAACTGAAAAATAATTTGTATGTGCTAAGGCCGTTAGCAACAAATTCCCTCCATAACATAGAGATGTTTAAAACTGTCGTATCTTAAAATAAACGAATTAAGTTTTCTCCCTAAAAAAAATACCCAACTTTGGCACCTTCGATTAGGGCATATCAATCTCAATAGAAGGAACTTTTATACAAGAGTACCTATGAGCGGAAGTGGATCTTTCCAATTCATTGTGATAGAATTTTCACATATACATTCGAACATACAGATATGCATTGAGAACTCTAAATTACTGGCATGCTTTAAAAGATAAAAACAAAAGATCGAGAGAACATACCAGTTGAAGACATTCTTCACAAAACTCGGTCTCACCGTAAACGAACTCCTCTCGCTTTTTCTCGTCTAGTAAGTAATCGCCCAGTAACACCACGGTTGTCTACACGAACAACATGCAATGGGGATGACACCACCACTCGAAGCCCTCAATGTTCTCGGAGTGAGAATCCAAATGGTGGACTTTGATGGAATTGGTAGAGGGGAGGAGGAAAGGCTATCGCGTACTACGAACAAGCAAGTGGGAGAAAGGAAAGACTATCCTATAGTCAGATGCTTGATTGTGTAGTGTGGGGTACACGATCGTGTAGTAAAAGATAAGCGATCGTCTATACGATCGTTTAGTTTAGCTTAAGCACTAAGCGATCATTTAGAAAAGGTAAGCGATCGTTTAGAAAATCGCGGGCGATCGTTTAGGAAAGCGCGGGTGTGTGATCGTTTAGTAAGCAGGCGCTATCATATAGGCTCTCAACAGTAAGCGATAGAAGGCAAATACACCATGAGTGATTATGCATCTCTCTTGCAAAAATGAAAACAATTTTCATTTTATTCTTCAATTACTAGAACTGTATTGAACTTCCCACTAACGCACGAATTCGGAGAAGACGCCGGCCAATTATCTCATAACCGTCCAATTAATAAAATAATGAATATAATCATATTATAGTTTGATATCATATATCAACTATAGTGTTTTCTCCTCTACTTGATATAAATCATATTTATATCCAATTTCCTCCAAAATAATGTATCTCATATATTTAGTCAATCATATCATATATAATTAACCAGTTCAATTATATCATATATAATCGAACTCCCTCTTGTCAATTTGAACATTTCAAACTGACCCAAAAACTGATTCTCAACTTGTATCCAAGCTAACAAGGGGACCTTATGGACCTATGGCTCAAAGCTCCAACGGTACATGAATAGTTGACTAAACTCTTTAGCCACAAGATCCACCATCCGTTAACTGCCAGGCATTTCACTAAAAAGCGATAGCTGAACTCTTCTTACCACAGATATATTTCTGTGTCCATCGGACATAATCAATCATAAGTATGATAATCCTTTACAGTTGCTCGTAAGTACAATGGGGCCAATTTACCATTTTGCCCTTGTAGTTACATCTCACTTCTTAAGTACCATTGACCCCTCTAATGAACAATACAACATAGTCCAACTATGTGTGAACACTTCTCGGGCCATTAGAAGGTGTGTAGTGCCACATCGTTCAAGTCCTGAAATCAGTCCTCAAGGTGAGTTATCTATTCTACTTACCCCTACTTTGGGGAATGAGTGAATTCCATCTTTGCGTAGCTGAGTTCCCAGCTCCAAAATCAGACGAATCCCCAAAGTGGTAGGTTTGAGTCGGCAGCCTGGCCACTCGTACCCTTGCAAAAATTCAAAGGGACCGCCCTCAATGGCAAGAGTTCCCAACTCACTCAGGATTGAGGTCCTGTTACCTATTGGTCATCCTAGTGAATTGAAGTCTCTGTCGTGAACGATGTTATATAACGAGATGTTAAACACTTCATGGTCAGGTCTTTATACAAACTCTTTGTATATGACGCCCCCATTCTCATGTTCCTCTACACAAATGATCAGGATTAGACCATTTGTGCAAGTCACACACTTGTAACTATTCCACAAAGCGGGTCGCATCCGTAGCGTTACCAAGATAAGGTTCCCCTCCTATTATTCATATACTACAGGACCATTTTGGTTATTCACTTAAGACATGATCCACTTGTATGTCACCATATACATGCTTAAGTTACATAAAGGACACCAGGGATTTTAGTTTTATTGGTTTGTGGTAAAGCAAATAAAACATCCAAATGAGCAAAATTAAGAAGTGAAGTAAATATCATATATTATACATCACACAGCATTCGTACAAACTGTTTACAAACTACAGGATAGAAGACTTAATGGATCAACCCCAATAATCTCCCACTTGTCCTAAAGCGAAGTGGGTGTTACAAAAACAAAGTACAAAATAATAAAATTGTGGCATAAAAGCCCGATACAATAAAATCTCCCACTTTGCCCTAGTCCAGCCACGGGCGGTCCCGTTAGACCCATTGCTCTGAAGGTGACCCTAAAACACTGTAGCCATGAGGCCTTCATAAACAGGTCAGCAACATTATGCTCCGAAGCAATCTTCGTGACGATCACATCCCTCGATACACTATCTCGCGGATCAGGTGATACTTCTGCTCTATGTGTTTGTTGCGCCTGATGACTCATAGGCTCCTTAGAGTTTGTCACAGCACCATTATTGTCATTAATAAAGGGTGTTGGCTGACATATCTAGAACAACTTCAAGTTTATCAAGAACTTCCTGAGCCAGACGACTTCCTTAGCAGCCTTGCAAGTTTGCTACGTTACTCTACCTCCATAGTGGAGTCGGCGATTGCACCTCTGCTTAGTGCTTCGGACCATACTACAACTCCTCCATTAAGAGTAAAGACTGACCCTGACGTGGACTTCGAGAAGTTCTTATCAGTCTAAAAGTCAGAATCCGTGTATCCAGTAAGGATCAAAATCCTAGAAGACATCGATACACGCATTATAGTCCCTCGTTCTTCCTAAGATTACTTTGAGGATGTTCTTCACAACAGTCCAGTGACCCTGGCCTGGGTTTAGACTGATACTTATTGACTCTGCCCACAGTGTAGCAGGATGTCCGGTCTAGTTACAAAGCATCGCATACATCAGACTGCCAACGACAGATGCATATGAGACCCGTCTCATCTCCTCAACCTCTTGAGACGTCTTAAGACACATGTCCTTAGATAAAGTGACTCCACGCTTTAATGGCAGTAGGCCCCTTTTGGAGTCCAGCATCAAGGACTTGAGCAACATCTTGTCAATGAATGATGTCTAAGACAGTGCTAGGACTTTGTTCTTACAATCCCGAAAGATCTGTATACCCAAAATAAACTAAGCCTCTACCAAATCTTTCATTTGGAATTGGGTCATTAGCCAGTTCTTAACTGCAGTTAGTAGACCTACATCATTCCCAATGAGTAGTATATGAAGAGTTATCGTACAGTACGAGCGATCTGTGAGGTTATCGTATTGTTGACTGGTTATATTTGATAGACTAAGAAATATATCTATAGTGAGAAGAGTGCAGCTGTCGGTCTTTCGTGGAGTGTCCAGCAGTTAACGGATGGTGGATCTCGTGATTAAAGAGTTTAGTCAGCTATTCATGTACCGTTGAAGCTTCAAGCTACAAGTCTTTAAGGTCCCCTTGGTAGCTAAATAGATTCAAGTTGAGAATCAGTTTTTAAGTCAGTTTGAAGTGTTCAAATTGACAAGATGGAGTTTAATTATATATGATATGATTAAACTGGTTAAATTATATGTCATATAATTGATATAATGTATGAGATACAATTATTGAAGGATTTTGATATAAATGTGATTATTTTAAGTAAAAGAAAAAAGGACTATAGTTTAAATGTGGCATATGATGTGATATTAAAACTATAAGTTATTGATGACATACAGAAATGCATGCCATCTTAGTCTTTTTACTTAGAATTATAAAGGTTGTTAGGTAGAAATTGCGTCGATCATGCTAGGAATTCACGAGAAAAAGAGTTTGTGTTGATCAGCATGTCAAATCTCAGCTAACCCATTATTTTGCATTAATTATGCGTCAATGTTTTATTTTTGTAGCTAATGCAGGAAATGAATGCAAATGCGAAAACCGGACCACCGCATAGAGGACCGCATGCGGAGAAATACTCCATCGCAAAGGTAAACGCATTGATGAACGCATGGATGTTGCGGTAATCAGCAGTATGCGTCCATCACATGGGAGTTGCGCTCGTCAAGCGATTGCGGTCATCGTGTAGAATTGCAGTATTAAGCGAATACGACAATTGAATGATTGTGGCTATAGGACAACGCAAAATAATGGATCAACGCCATAGAGGTGATGGTAACATATATGCACCGGCATCTAATAGCATTCTACTTACCTGAAAAATCCCAAAACATTGATGTCTGACATATTTTACACCATTAGCCAATGCTCTTTGAGTTAGAGATTTAGAAAGGTACGAATTGGGCCGATTCAGACTCAGAGCAGTCCAATTAATGCTGTCGGCGATCCAAGCTCTATAAATAGAGGCCGATGAGCTAAAATTCATTTTTATCCAAGGTTTTCTCCTGAGGTTCACCTAGGGCGGATCCTTGTGATCCAGACAAAATGCGTGAGAAGACGCTGAGAGTTTTTCACCTCCTTTATCCATTCCAAGTGACGATCGGAGCCTTTGATCGGAGCTAGATCTCGAGAGAGCCAGCTCCTCCACCCATCCATGGCACCACTGGCAGCCTTGATGCACATCCGCTGGAAGCAAAGTTTTGCTTCCAGCCGGTCATTTCTTTTTCCTTTCTTTTCCTATATTGTATTGTATGACATTTTGAATTAAGAAATTAATACAATGTGTTTTCAATGCATTTCTCTATTCCTTCGACTTAATCTCCATCTTCTTGCTTAGCATCTTTACTTTCATTGCAATACTTAGTGGGATTGCTTGGGTATTGCATACTTAGTCATGTGGATTAGGGATATAAAGCATTTAGCAACCTACCGAGAGGTGTGCGTTGCGTGAGCATGTGAGTAACTTATTTACTTAGTGTGAAGCTACGGCAATGCCTGTCTATAGGCTAATGCATTGCTTGCCTTTGAGTAAGGTCAGCAATAACCAACTGCCCGAGAGGGTAAGTGGTTGGTCGCATTAAGCAATATATGCGTTGTTCACTAGGGATAGTAACAACCTTGTGTCAACCAAGTTCATGCGGTTACCTTGTCCTATGAGCGCATCATTCATCATTTAGGCATACTTGAGAGAGTAGTCTAAATCCCAAATCTAAGACTCGAAAGAGTGGATTGGAATGCATAGGCAAGAATGAGGATCTTAGAGATAAGCTCTGTTTGTCAACACTGCATCGCATGCACCCTAGGAATAGGAATAATATTATGTGGTTGCATATTTGTGTGGATGTCATTTTGTCATCGCATAAATAGGAATAGAGGCTTATGTATAGGCCCTGTAGACTTAGCATATATATCGCATGCGTTCTAGCATTAGAAGCCGTAGCATTCGCACCGAGAGATGGTTTACTATTGTATGATTGCATGGATTATGTTGACTAAGGTTGCCCTTTCGATCACTATCTCCGCATTTTATCTATTTCTCCACAAATTTATTTCATGCCAAGGTTTGTCGCATCTCTACCTTTCATGCATATTCTCATTGCGTTGTCTGTTAGATAGGAGTAGGAGTAGGATTAACGTAGCAACATCCCCTCCAGTCTTTTATTTATACCGCCGCATGCACATCACCGCAAACATATAGTTACAAGTCCCTGTATTCGACCTTGGATTACCCAAGAAACTTGCGTTGGAATTATACTTGGTTTCAGCGCAAGAAAACTTGTGGCAGGACGCATGGTCATCGCAGACATTTGTTGTCGTATTTTCATTCCAACGCATGACCATTGACGCATGACTATTGACGCATATCTTAGGAACATGCATCGTATAATGCGTCTACAGGATTTTGGTTGTCAAGTAAAATTGACTTCCAATCCACGCACACCAAGTTTTTGGCGCCGTTGTTGGGGACTTGGCAACTAAATGTTTGGTAAGTTTTGTGTCTCTACGAGCAAACTTTTTTTATCTTGGGTGTATTGCAGCTTGTGCAACCAGGTTGCAAACAATATTGAAGTAAGCGATGTGCTGAAAGCCAATGTTGACCCCAAGGTAAGAGGGAAATCAGTCGCAAAATAGTTGAAGGCAGATCTAAGCTCATGGTGGCCAACATACGCCCAACAATTTCCAGAAGTTCCAATGGTCAGGGCAACTTGACCCAAGCAGTTGAGAGCAATCTCCTGCATGGAAGACTCCTTCCGGTGACAACACTCTTATTTTTCCGGGGATGTCTTCTACTCTATCTTTACTTTACTTTCTTAGTATAGGTTATTTTTATTATATTTTCATTGTTATTTTGGATATATGGCTGCTTCCTTGGTTTTTGGTATGTTTGCTCTTATATGTGCAACAATAAGTCTCCTCGGTTCATAGTTCAATGGAAGAATTCCTTTCACCCTTCAATGCAAGGCTTCAATCACGTGGATTCCAACGCATGATCTTATGTGTTTTTCCTTCTAAGGTCTTTTCTTGTTATCTTGTATGCCTTATCCTTTTGAAATTCTCTTTTTCCCAATTGCGTTGTTTTGCAATGTTTCTATGATGGTACGTATAGTTCACCGCATTTTCTAACTAATCAATGCAAGGCATTCTTTACTTTTATTAGCTTCTTCAAATTTTGAAAGTCTTTAGTTTTATTTTGCGCAAACCTGTGTTTAAACATATATTATCACATTCTTGTAATTTTTTTTTTAGCTTTGCGGTGAGAACGCTGCCAACCTCTAAGTTTGGAGGTGGCAACGATCTCGGAGAGTTGTGTTCATTATATTGTGATCATTTGAAAAAAAAAAAAAGTGAAGTGAGATTTTGAGAATAATAACTCTACTGTCAACGCAATAGGAAAACCCATATTGATAAGAGTTAAGTTGTGAAAGGCACTTGCTCGTAGTTGGATGTCCGCATGAGACACGTGAGGGCAAGCCAAAACGAAGGCAAGTCACCAGGATCAGCGCATGAGTGCAACTCCTCTATTTGGCGCAAGCCAAAACAAACGAGACAAGAGTTGAGTTGAATATGGAATGCAACCGAAGTTGGATGCCCACCTGACACACGTGAGGGTAAGCCAAAACGAAAGGCGTAACCAGGTTCAACGCCGCATTTGAATAAGCCATCGCAAATTTTTGAAGTATTTTGAATGAACGCAATCTCAAAAGCTAAACACAAAGTTGTAGTGAATGAATAAAATTTTTTTGGGCAAAGGCTTGCCGGATTTAACTTAGACAAGATGTTTTTGAAGAAGCAGCCAAAGTGGAGGCGAGCATTGTGGTGATGGTCAAAGGTGTGAGTAAATTATATTCTGAGAAGCTGGTCATCGCAAAAGAAAGCATGAAGGAGAGTTAGAATTTCTTGAGTATAACGCATGCTTGAGGGCAAACATGATTTTAAGTTTGGGGGTGTGATGACATGCAGAAATGCATGCCACCTTAGTCTTTTTACTTAAAATTATGAAGGTTGTTAGGTAGAAATTGCATCGATCATGCTAGGAATTCACAAGAAAAATAGTTTGCGTCGATCAGCATATTGAATCTCAGCTAACCCATTATTTTGTGTTAATTATGCATCAATGTTCTATTTTTGTAGCTAATGTGGGAAATGAACGCAAATGCGGAAACCGGACACTGCATAGACAATCGCATGTGGAGAAACACTCCATCGCAAAGGCAAACGTATCGATCAACGCATGGATGTTGCGGTAATCAGCCGTATGCGTCCATCGCATGAGAGTTGCGCTCATCAAGCGATTGCGGTCATCGTGTAGAGTTGTGGTATTAAGCGAATACGACCATTGAATGATTGCGGCTATGCGACAACGCAAACTAATGGATGAACGCAAGGTAGGTTAAATGAATGCATCAATGCATATACCTCAAGAAAATCCAAAGCTGATGTTGACATTTCACCTACCACGCCGTTAGTTGCAGAGATTCAGAAAGGACGAACGCACCGAATGTCAGACTCAGAGCAGTCCAATTAATGTTGTCGGTGATCCAAGCTCTATAAATAGAAGTCGATGAGCTAAAATTCATTTTTATCCAAGGTTTTCACCTAAGGTTCGCCTAGGGTGGATCCTTGTGATCCAGACAAAATGCGTGAGAAGACGCTGAGAGTTCTTCACCTGCTTCATCTATTCCGAGTGATGACCGGAGCCTTTGACTGGAGCTAAATCTCGAGAAAGTCAGCTCCTCCACCCATCCATGGCACCACCGGCAGCCTTGACGCACATCCGCTGGAAGCAAAGTTTTGCTTCCAGTCGGTCATTTCTTTTTCCTTTCTTTTCCTATATTGTATTGTATGACATTTTGAATTAAGAAATTAATACAATGTGTTTTCAATGCATTTCTCTATTCCTTCGACTCCATCTCCATCTTCTTGCTTAGCATCTTTTCTTTCATTGCAATACTTAGTGGGATTGCTTGGGTATTGCATACTTAGTCATGTGGATTAGGGATATGAAGCATGTAGCAACTTACCGAGAGGTGTGCATTCCATGAGTGTGTGAGTAACCTTATTTTCTTAGTGTGAAGCTGCGGCAACGCCTGTCTATAGGCTAACGCATTGTTTGTCTATGAGTAAGGTTAGCAACAACCAACTACCTGAGAGGGTAAGTGGTTGGTTGCCTTAAGCAATGTATGCGTTGTTCGCTAGGGATTGTAACAACCTTGCGTCAACCAAGTTCATGTGGTTACATTATCCTATGAGCGCATCATTCATCATTTAGGCATACTTGACAGAGTAGTCTAAAACCCAAATCTAAGACTCGAGAGAGCAGATTGGAACGCATAGGCAAGAATGAGGATCTTAGAGATAAGCTCTGTTTGTCAACACTGCATCGCATGCACCCTAGGAATAGGAATGATATTATGTGGTCGCATATTTTTGTGGATGTCATTTTGTCATTGCATAAATAGGAATAGAGGCTTATGTGTAGGCCCTGTAGACAGCACTTTTATCACATGCATTCTAGCATTAGAAGCCGTAGCATTCGCACCGAGAGATGGTTTACTATTGTATGTGGGTTACATGATTGCATGGATTGCATTGACTAGGGTTGCCCTTGCGATCACTCTTAAGTTTTCCAATGAAAACATCTCCGCATTTTATCTATTTTCCCACACATTTATTTCATGTCAAGGTTTGTCGCATCTCTATCTTTCATGCATATTCTCATTGCATTGTCTGTTAGATAGAAGTAGGAGTAGGATTAACGTAGCAACATCCCCTCCATTCTTTTATTTATATCGCCGCATGTACATCACTGCAAATATATAGTTACAAGTCCCTGTGTTCGATCTCGAGTTACCTGAGAAACTTGCATTGGAATTATACTTGGTTCCAGTGCAAGAAAACTTGTGGCAGGATGTATGGTCATCGCATACATTTATTGGCACATTTTCATTCCAACACATGACCATTGACGCATGTCTATCAACGCATATCTTAGGAACATGCATTGCATAACGCGACCACGAGATTTTGGTTGTCGAGTAAAATTGACTTCCAATCCACACACACCAGTTATAAATATAATATAATAAGTTAGTTATTATATTTATTTATAATCAAAACTAGTTATTATATTTATTTACAATCAAAACAATTATATGATAATTGTGGGTGGTTTCTCCTTTAATCATGCGTAAAAGTGGGAGGTTATGTTCAGTTTTCATAACTGAAGGATAAAATGAAAAAAAATTTCATTTTTGAAAGGAATCACTTCATTAAGTTCATGACCAATCGTTTAGCTAATTACAGACTATACAATAGCCTTCTAAGCGAGAGCCTAAACGATCGTGTAAAGCACCTTTGACTAAACGATCGTGTAAAGTTTTACTAAACGATCTCGTGCCTAGCGAGATTCTCTAAACAATCGTGTAAACGATCAAGCGTATTTTTCTAAATGATCGTGTACCTGCAAGTTTTACTAAATGATCAAGCACACAAAGTATATACGATAGACAGTTCACTCTCCCACTTGCTTGATCGTATAGTTCGATTCTTGCTTTCCTCCAACCTCTACCAAATCCAACAGAGCCTACACCTCTTGGATTCTTACTCCGAGAATACCAAGGTTGCCAAGTAGTAGTGTCTAAGAGGTTACTTGTTTGTGGAAAAGTTTGTTCGTGACTACTGTATGATTGGGTAGGCGATCTAGGCGAGAGCGAGATATTGCTGTCCAAGTTCTTCACGAGCGCGAAAGATCATTAGAAGAAAGGTTCTTCAACAGTATGTCTCTCGTTCCTTTTGTTTTAAATTTCTAATGCATGCTATAATTTGTTCAAAGTTGCATAAATGTTCTATATATTTGTGAATGCCTGTATTTCTGTTACAATGGATTTGGATTGATCGTGCTTCTGCTCATGGGTTCTTTGTGATAAGAGTTCCTTCACTAATCTCTGATGAAATCTGAAAGGAGATCACTTATCTCTGGTGAAGTCCAAAGGAGATCGCTAATCTCCAATGGATTCGAAGGAGACAATAATATCTGGTGATTTTCGAAGGGAACACAAACCTCTGGTGATATCTTGAAGGATATCACAAACCACCGGTGGATACATGACTACTGGTAGGGGCAACTATCACTAACATAAATATCATGCATCATAAAATAGAGTCCCACACATGAATCATAACATAAAGCACAAACAACCTTATACATGTTAAATAAGATCTAGTTCATGCTCATACATTCTTGTGAAATATCTTAGAAAACAAGATCATGCTCATACTTATCACATACTTCAACTAGCACAGTCATATGTTCATATTTTCTTTTTAATAAGGCATTATGATTTATATAGTCTTAGAACCATCAAAATTATCCTTAAGTTTATTTCTCGGCACGAAGGCAGTTCCAGTAGTAAGATTACTTACCTTGAACTTGAGCTAGATAAGACTCTGCAAGCAATCTACCTCCCTTATCTAACTTTTAGGAATGCTTGTTGGAAAAAAAACTGTCTTTCTCAAATAACTAAATACCTTTAGAAGCTTCTAAAAGAAATTTCTTCATCACGAAAAGAAGAGCGAGATGACTAAAAAAATGTGAAAGTAACCAGGATTTTTCTCTCTAATTGACCTCCATTTGGAATGAATGAGTGGTTTGAAATGAAGTGCATGGTTGTATTTATAGAGAAAAAATAATCCTGATCTTAAATTATTTGTGATTTCATAACTTGAAATAGTAGATTAATTAAAGTAGTAGATAGATTAGATTTCCTTTTTGAATAAAACACTTTTTCTAATTAGGAAATCCATATTTTAATTAGTTAGAAAATCTATAATCTAATTAATTTGGGAATCCATATTTTAATTGAATTAGAAATTTCACAATCTAACTAAATTAGAAATTCCATAACCTAATTAATTTAAATTAAATCCAAATTTCTCTTATCAATTCAATTTAAATTAATTACCGTCTTTAATTTGGATCCGAACTCCAAAATGAAAGAGGATAATATTTAAAACCACAATTTCCCCTTAACCTTCTTAAATTTCAAATTCCTTTCAATTTTCAAAATCCTAATTCTTTTCATTTTCTTTATTTTCAAATCTTTATCGAAAATAATCTAAAAATATCAAATCTCTTATCAAATTAATCTCAAACCAATTAACTTAATTTTGGCTCCAAAACCAAAATTAAATGGAACATACAATCTATTAGTTGAGATAAATTACATCCTTTCAAATATTTAATCAATTTAAAAGCATATTTTTTCCCAAGTTAATTAATCCAATTTTCTCTTAAATTGAAATAAAATTCCAATTCTTTACAAATATATTTTAACTTAGTTATCTTGCCTCACAAATTAAATTTTTAGCGCCAATTTATCAAAATAACGCCTAAATATTTCAAGATAATTTAATGAAAATTACCTAAAAAATTTAGGACGTCACATTCTTCCCTTTTCAAGAAACTTTTGTCCTTGAAAATTTAATCCTTAAAAAGCTCTAGTACTGGGCTCTCATCTCATCCTCTTGTTCTCATGTTGTCTCTTCGAACTGGTGATTTTACCATAAAACTTTCACAGTACTATCTCTCTGTTGTATAAAGTCTTGACCTCCCTAGCTAGAATTTGAATATGCTTCTTCTCATATCTTAAGTTCTCATTCAACTGTAACGGTTTAAAGTCCACCACATTTGATGAACTGTGGAGAGAAACGGTGGCAACGTCAACCGATAAGCTACAGGGCCAATTCACTCCAAAATCTCGCAAGGCTCAATAAATAGTGGACTTAGTTTTCCTTTCCTATCGAACCTCAAGACACCCTTCATAGGTGCTACTTTCAGAAACACTTTATTACCAACCTCAAATTTCAGTTCTTTACGCCTAACATCGGTGTAACTTTTCTACCTACTCTAAGCTATTTGCATGCATGCTCTAATCTTCTGTTTGCCTCATTCGTGTTCTACACTAACTCAGGTTCTAGCAACTTCTATTTACCAACTTCATCCTAATAGATTTGAGACCTGAAATTCTTCCATATAGAGCCTCCAAATGGAGCCATGCCAATACTAGTCTAGTAACTGTTATTATAAGCAAACTTCACAAGATGCAAATGGGAGTCCTAACTCCATGAAAACTCTCACTTACAAGCACATAAAAAATCCTCCATATCTTTTTTTTTTTTTTGGTTTAGATGCTCCATTTGACCATCGGTCTTTGGATGAAAGACTATACTGAATTCTGGCTGGGTATCTAATAACTTCTAGGAGACTTTTCCAAAAATGGATATGAAATGTGGGTCACCATTTTTCATAAATGAAACTAGTACCTCAAGAGGTGTGACAATCTCTTCCATAAACAACTATGAAACTTAAGATGCTAAAAAACAACAGTACTTTAACACATCTACTCTGAAAGCTGTGAAAACTGTAATGAACTTAAGAAAGTCTTAATCACTAAAAACATGTATTTGAACCTATCATACTGTCACAATGAAATCTTTGTACTTGGGGTGGAGAAACTGGCCATACTATATAATGTGTAATATGAAGATACGTAACACAAGAAATCAGGTTAACTAGAAATTGCTTATACTATGGGAGTATCAATTGTTAAGCCCTCCTTAATAGCTACGTGTATGAGAATTAACTTTGTCCTATTAAATCTCGTACTCAATAGAAACTCGACATAAAACTTCCTTCTGGCAGGGGCTATATTACTTACTCGAGACTAATCACATGTCATTATTTTATCCTAAACAATCACATATCATTATTTGGATCCTACTACAAATAAGTCTCACAATCCCTTTCATAATGAGGTTCATGAAGCCCTCAGATCCTATAGAGCATTCGTTAATCTAAAATGCAACACCATAACCTCATAATAATTGTATCTAATCTCTGACGATAGTTTTTTTTAATATATATATATAGATAGATAAAACCTTCCTGATTCATAAATCTATCTCAAGAATATCCATCTCCATAGAGTTGATCAACTCATCGTCCATGCAAGAAGAAACATACTATCTACGGTGCTCGAAGTTCAAGATTCGGAATTCGAATTCGGCACCTAATGGCCTCAACATTCATTTGCAACATGGCTACACTACCATAATTAACTCTTTATATGGTTGTTACATAAGTACATGGATTTCAACTCTCTTCTTAACATATGAAACTAGTTTGCCTATAGGCAAAACATTAAGGCATCTAGAAAACTTCCATAAATAACTCATGTATCTACAACCTACTATTTGACTCTGATAGGACTACTTTATAGGCAGCCTTAGGAACGAAAGTGTTCTATTCTCAAGCTCATCTTTGTGCTAGTGGTCATCCTAGATGAACTAGATTGATTACTTAACTTGATCCTCGTACAACTGGATCTCTACTTGGAGTTAGATTACTTTCAAATTTAAATAAAATCGATTGATCGCTACTCTCTAGTTATATCTTGTTTCTAGAGTCACAACCCCTTAACTTTCATTAAGACCTTCAATGGTGCACCTTTTGACTATTAAAGTCTCAACATTTCATGTCAATAGTTTCAAAACAACTATTGCTATTAACAACTCCACTTTAGCTTATCCCTTATCAACCTTTTACTTTAGAAATAGATTCTTATGTTTAAATAACGTTTCATACCCAATCACCTTTGTAAGCTATCTTTCCATCCAACACTTATTATACCAAAGTTTCACATGATAATGAGATATTCTTCTTTTACACCAAAAAAAAAAAAAAAACCCTCGAAACACCTCAAACCATGTCTTCAAACCATATTTAACTAGAAGTGTTGACAACATTAAATTCCTTTCTCTTTCCAAAATAGTAACCTTTTTTTTTACACTTTTCCCTCCTTCACTCATATCTTTGATAAAACTACTAAATTCGAGATGCTTTTTTTTTTTCACTTTCCAAGTAGAACATAATCTCTTGACTAAATTATAATTTACTTGAATCCTCCATAAGCCCTATCTCTCTCACTAAGAATTTTCATTTTGCAGAATTCTCCTTTGCCAATTGTCATATATTTAAACCCCAAAAAACTTTTGGTTGTTTAAGTTTGCCCAACTTGGATCTCCTCATCGCAATAAGCTATGGATTTAATCTAGGTACTCTAAAATAATCCTCAAACAAATAACACTTTGCTTTATCCCTTTTAAGTCCAAGCTCATGTCTAACTATTTGGTTTCCTTTAATAACATCAACTCAGCTAGATATTCTAAAAGAATTTTTCATATCATTACACATAGTTTCACTAGTAACATGTCTCCCCTTTCAAGCATGTACCTGAGAAATCCGAAAGGCGGTATTTTACCTAGTCCATCAATTTTCTAGTATTACCAAATCGATCATGTCCTATTAATCCTTTCGAAATTTCTCTTGAAACGTTTGATTTTAATATCTCAAAACCTCTAATAAATCTTTAGTTTTTTCTTCTTCTATTTCTTATCAACAAAAAAGAAAAAAAAACTTTTAATCTTATACTTGAGTACGTGCTTTATGAAGGAATTTATTTATACTACCACCAATTTTATTACTCATTACAAAACATAACACTAGTTTTTAATGAATTCTTGTCAAGACAATTTTATCCATTGGCTTAAACATATACATACTTTTATTCCTAAATTATCATAACTGTATATAGTGTCATCAACCTTTAAGATCCTTGGACCGAAGTATATATTTGTTCCTCTCTAACAGTTTTTTCATGAGATAAACTAGTGTCAATTGACCTCATAATTTCTTTTCCTTTTGTAGCATCGTACCTGAATAATCAACTTATAATAACTTCTATCAAGTCACTGACCTAGCATTAGAACATAACTGGTGCATTTAAACTAAACAAATATTTTAAGACACAATTATCTTAAAACCTTTAATTGATAAGACATACCTGGCGATGACGAAGGATCCATTACTAGGCCATAGGGACATTCTAGACTTACATTGTAAGCAGTCTACAGAATCAAAACATGGGCTCTGATACCAACTATAATGACCTGACTTCCTAAGACTTATAGTAGTCCATTACTACATGCAAGCATAAATCTCAAAACGACTCTCTCATAAATTTTAAGTAAAATAAAAAGAATTTTATAAATAAATAGTTTTTAAAATGTAAATAACTAAAAATCTTTGAAATGTGAAAGTAACATAGATTTTTCTCTCTAATTGACCTACCTTTGGAATGAAGTGAATGGTCTGAAATGAAGTTCATGGTTGTATTTATAGAAGAAAAATAATCCTGATCCTAAATTATTTGAAATTTCATAACTTGAAGTATTAGATTAATTAAAGTAGTAGATAGATTAGATTTCCTTTTTGAATAAGACATTTTCTCTAATTAAGAAATTCATATTTTAATTAATTAGAAAATTCATAATCTAATTAATTTGGGAATCCATATTCTAATTGAATTATAAATTTCACAATCTAACTAAATTAGTGTTGGGTTTTAGGTTCTAAAACTCGTGGTTTGTAAACAATAAACTTATTCTGTAAATCAATAAAGTTGTTATTGAAGTTTTGATTCAATAAAGTTGTTATTGAATGTATGAATTGCTTATTTTGTTTCAGAAATAAACCCAATAAACCATAAGACCGATGACTATTGCATGAGTACTTGAACTTTATGTGGAGACATAAGAGCGGATTAGGTTCAAGTAAGTAGTCAAAATTGTCTATAGTATACGAATAAGGTTGGAGACCTTATTCTGGTAACACTATCGGATGCGGTCCACTTTGTAGTTGTTACAACCTAATTTGTTCATGTAGTGACATATGGAAAGGGGTGTCCTGTGCAATGAGTTTTCATAAGATCGAACCAAGAAATTAATTACTCTTACTTTATAACGTTGTTTACTGTTAAAGACTGACTATTTCAAAAAGATGACCTAAGTAACTTAACCTTAATCATAGGTGAGGATTGGGTGTGAGCGCCGACTAAATAAACCTCCCATTTTAGGGGTAAGACTGAGTAGATAGCTGGGGACATAGGATGCAAGATGGAATTCACTCCTACCCACTTTCAGGAATAGTAGAGAGGTTATTCCCTTAAGTGCTGACTCTGGATCTTGAACAAGGGTTCCTTTAAAGAAACTTGGTATGAGGAGAACCTTCAGCGAAAGCGGATCGACTAAATTCCATTAATTATTGAATACAAAATTTAAAGTAAATATACAAATAGATATGCATTCAAAATTAAAGTATAGCATGCTTTATAAAGAAAAAATTGGTTTCAAGAAACCTCACCTTGAAGAACTCTTTCGTCAAGAAATCCCTCGTACGAGCCACGAACAAAACTCCTTCCTCGTGGATCTCCTTCTTCATGCATGGAACCACCAGTTGAGAACCCTTTGTATTCTCTTTTGGGATTAAATGATTCAAGCAAGAGTTATGGGTTTTGCTTGAATCCTTAGAAGAGGGAAGAAAATGGAGAAGATGAGAAGGATGTTTTTACAGAAAACTTTTTTCCTGGAGAGAACACTTCTTCTTTGTGAGAAAATGATGAAGAAAATGATTTTTTTCAACCAACTTGAATCTCACATTAGTCATTGAGAGAATATGGGGAGGGAGTTGTAACTCCTTCCCTTTTATTAATTTAAAATAAATTAATAATATATATTTATTATATATATAATATTAACTACTTTAGTATATATACACACAATTATATATATATACTATATGTTATATCAAATATAATATATAGCCTATAGTTTTATATTGCATCAAATACAACATAAACTATAAATTTTATTCTCTCCCAATTATGGCATTTAATATAAATCACATCTATATTAAATCCACTTATATGAATCTCATTCATATAAATGATATTTGAATCATATCCAAATATTTTATTTCTCTCAATATAAATCATATTTATATTTAATTACATGAATCTCATTCATATATTTGGTATTTGAATCATATTCAAATTCCTCTCATAATGTATCAAATACATTATAATTAATTATATCATATATAATTAATTCCCTCAACTAATTTGAACACTTCAAAATCCAAAGATTAAATCCTTGTTGAGCTAAAGTGGGCCATATGGACCTATAAATTGAAGCTCCAATGGTACTCGAATAATTAATTAAACTCTTTAATTAAATTACTCAACATTCGTTAACTGCCAGTCACTCTACTAAAGACCGACAACTGCACTTTTCGCGCTACAGATAAATTTCTGTGTCCATTGGATATAACCAATCAACAGTGCGATGACCATTTACAAATTGTTCGTAAGTACACCTAGGCCAAAATACCATTTTTCCCCTATAGTTACATCTAACTTCTTAAGTAGCACTAATTCCTCTAATGAACAATAAGTCATAGTCTCACTATGATCAAGTCCCTCTTGGCCAGGAGAGGGTGTGGCCACTATGCTCAAGACCCAGAATCAGCCTTTAATGGAGTAATTTATTGACTTGACCCTACATCAAGGAAGGAGTGAATTCCGTCTTGTGTAGCTGAGTTCCCAGCACCCTAGTCAGATGAATCCCCAAAATGGCAGGCTTATTGAGTTGTCAATCTGGAAACTCTCACCAATACAAATCAAATGATCGCCTTCATGAGCAGGAGTTCACAACTCACTCAAGATTCAGGTCATGTCAACTATGGTCATCCTAGTGAAATGTAAGTCTCTATTATTAACGGCATTATATAAAGAGACTAATCATTTCGTGGCTTGGTCTTATACAAACTCTTTGTATAGGATACCCCGCTCACATGTCTCCACATGAATGATCAAGATCAGATTATTTGTAGCACTTTACAACACTTGTAACACCTACAAAGTGGGCTGTATCTGTAGTGTTACCAGGATAAGGTACCTAACCTTATCCATCTACTACAGACCATTTATGTTATTATTTAAACAAGACCCACTTGTATGTCTCTACATACTTGTTTAAATTACATGAAATAATCTTGGATCTTAGTTTATTGGATTGAGTTATGCTTATAAATAACACTTATTTTACTAATAACAATATGTTTATACATAATTTACAAACTATGAGATTACAAGGAGATTTAGGACACCATTTCCAAGAGTCCTACCCTCTCATGGTCTGAGAGGAACTCGGTTTGATGATCGAATCACAAACCAATTATTTATTAGAGGATCAGTAGAACTTAGGAACGAGAGGTAATCTTGGGGGGAAATAGTCATTTGATTCAACCGTTAGTATAAACAACCTGTGAAGGGTTAATTTACTAATCATGGTTTTATCGAGTGGACACAATATATTAACAGTGAGGGGAGTGCAACTACTGTACTTTAGTGGAGTGACCCAATAGTTAACAAATGGGGGTTAATTTGGTGTAAAGAATTTAGCCAATGAATCTCGGATCATTGGAGCCCATGATATGTAGGTCCATTAGGTCCCCTTACTAGCTCACAAACAGAATTAGCCTTAGAATAGCATGATAAGTTAAATTGAATCGTTCAAATTTGAATTAGTAATCAATAAATTTTTAAATTTAACTAAAAGGATTAAAATTGGAAAAGTTTTTTTTTTATTTTGGAAATTTTCAAAAATTAAAAAATAAAAAGAAATTGAAAATGGAAAATTCCCAAATGTGGGATTTTCCCACTTTAAAAAACATGTAGCTTATTCACATTTCTACTTCTTAATTCCAGCTCAAATTGAAGGTGGAGCTAGAATTCATTTAGGTTATGATCTTGCATGAAAGTTATGCAATAAATACACTCTTGATTGAGTGGAAAAATCCATGCAAAACTCTAATTTTTGCTGAGAATTTCTGGAGGTTGAAGAAGGTCTTTAACCATGATGAACCAATGAACCTTTCCTCCAATTTCTCCAAATTCTAGTTTATTTTGAGTCATACAACTCAATTTAAGGCTCCTAGAGGATAGTAGGAAAGAGTAGTGGTGGTTCACAACAAGTATTATAGGAGATTACAATTGAATCTTGTTGAAGAAGAGGATCTTCAAAGGTATGTAATGAAACCCTCTTCATAGTTGGTTAACATGCTTAATTTGAAGTCAATATTAAGGAATTAGAATGCTTAATTATCCTGTTTTCTTCCCTACACATTTTCTTAAACAATAATTGATACCAAAGCATCTTTTAAGCATTCACTTCGAGTTAATTTTGGCTTGGTCGGTGTTTTTCATAAGTAGTATGAAAATGGTGAACTGATTTGGTTTTTCTGAGTTTTGGCATTATTTTCTCTTCAATTATGTTGTAATTATTTTAATTGGCTCTTGATTGATGGGTTTTAGTGTATTCTTAAGTGTCTGTAATTCGATTGGAGTCATTAGAGTTGAAATTAGGTTATAATTGAAGAAAGAAGTGAAGAAGGTCGAGCAGCAGAAACTGGATTTTCAACCATTGCCTTGCAGTGTCGTGACGCTGTGCTTGGAGCGTCACGATACTATTTTTCGTTCCAGCCCAAATTTTGAAGATAACCCCATGGCATTGCAACGATGGGACGTAGCATTATGACGCTGTTCATACCAGCCCAACATGCATGCGCGAGCCTAAACTGGCAGTCCAAGTGGACCGGTCCAGCCGGTTCGGGTCAAGGAGGTCCGATTTGACCTGATTAAGTCTGGTTCGGCCTAATTTTAAGCATTGGAGGTTCGGTTTGAGAGGTTTAGGTCTCATTTAGGGCTGTTCGAGTGGTCCAGAAATGTTTTGGAGCCAGATTTGGTTGTTTTATGTAATAATTAGGCCTTTGTTTTCTTGAGAATGCCAAAACTAAACCATATCAGTTTGTGTTCAATTATTTATACATGTGATGTATGATATAATTAAATAAATCTTGTATGTGCATATAGTATGTCATGTAAATTTAAAATCCCATCATAGGAAGCATGTTACATGCATTAAAAATATGTTATAAGGTGTTATAATATATAGTATGCATGTTTAGGGTTACAGGTGTTTTAATATAAGTGTTATATTAAATCATGAGATATCTAATCTAGGTTATGGATATACAACATGTCTAAGGTTTTATACATTGTTATAAAATTGGGATAGACATTTAAAATCCATAACATAGATAAGTTTCATGCTCACGTAGGTTAACCACTTGTTTTAATAATTAAAATAGGTCATTATCTTGTAAAACTTCGGTTACAAACTCAACTGGTATATAATCCTATCTAAGGCTAAGGGTATTTAAGTTTATGGTCTATGGAACACATCATACTGGGGATTATGGCCGAATAATTTAGCATTGTTAACCAATTTTATGAGCAATACGTGAGTGGTGTGAGGTTTTAAAACTGGTTTATCACCTAGTCATCGTAGATTAAATCCAAATATAAACGTTATACTTGGATAAAATACCTAGGCTTGGGTTGTTTAATTAGCCGAAACAAACTTGAGTAGAAAATATACCCAAACAGATATTAGAACACTTCAGTGGGAGTTTAATAGCATATATAATATGTTATTAGAACACTTCTGTGGAAATTTAATAAACGTATATGATATATTAGAATGCTTTAGTGGGAAATTAATAACATATACAATATGTTGTTTTTAGCTCTCGCGTCCCTAAGAGTTCACAATCAAGATTCATGATTTGCTTACTGTCACCCTAGGAGTGACCTCCATTCGGAAAGTGTTTGCATGAATCAAGATCTAGGTGAATAAGGGAAGTAGTTCACAGTAAAATCAAATACACGATGTTTTGATTTTGACTCTCATGTCTTAAGAGGTTCACACCGTGAGGTTCATGCGACACTTCGTGTCACCCTGGGAGTGACCTCCATTCGGAAAGTGTTTACCTGAGTCAGTATCAAGGTGAATGAAGGGAAGTTGTTCAATGTAAAATCAAATATATGATATATTGATTTCAACTCTCATGTCCCTAGAAAGTTCATACTGTGAGATTCATACGATGTTTTGTATCACCTTGGAAGTGACCTCCATTTAGAAAGTGCTTTTATGGGTTAAAATCAAGGTGAATTGGGAAATAGTTCATAGTAAGTGGGTGAAGGATATGTGTCAACATATCCTGCGTTCTCTTCCATTGGTTTGGACCATGAGATTCCTATGTTATGCCTGCTAGTTAGCTTTAAGCAACCCTCGCTAGTCGTTTAATGATGGCTATCCCCTCGAAGGGTTATAACATAGGATTTGGAACAACTCAAATTCCAAAAATGGATAGGATTTCTTAGGTCCATTCCCAACCTTGACTCTCCAATTCGGTAGCATCATTGGGACTGACCTATGAAGTCTAAAAATGGAAGGTTACACTTACAAAATTACTAAATGTTAGTAGTTTCTGACAAAAAACGGTAACTAAATAAATATAGGAATAAGAGTTATTCTCGAGATAGTATTTAGACAAGAACGTCTTGCTTTAGTGAAGGAATATTTGATTGCACCTCGGTAGCACTTATTCTGACTCATTATAGTATCGTTGCAAAAATAATGAATTTTGGGTACATTATTACTTTACTAAAACATGATTGGGTTTAAAAGTAAATTCACTAATAGAGAATTTGTTTATATTTTCAAAATGACTAGTTCATTGATATAATTGTCTGCTTTGGATAAACTAAATGGGGACAATTATACTATATGGAAATTAAATTTGAATACAATACTAGTGATAGACGATTTAAGGTTTTTTTGATAGAGGAATGTCCTTCCATCCCTAGCTCAAAGGCAAAGCAAACTGTTCGGGAAGCATTAATTAATATTTGAATCTTATTCAAATATTTATCTCTTTTATATTATAAAGATTTTGAATCTTATTCAAAATTAACTTTATCCATATACATTATATTAATTGCATCTCATACAATTAATATTCCTTTATTTAATTTGAACAACTCAAATTAATCTAAAACTAAATAGTTCTTGTTTTATCCGTAGTTAGCTAGCAAGAGAACCTAATGAACCTATAGATTAGAAGCTCCAATGATACAAAATTAATTAATTAAACTGTTTAATTAAATTAATCAACATTCATTAACTGTAAGTTACTTCACTAAAGACCCACAGCTGCACACTTTGCACTATAGATATATTTCTTTGTCCACGGGTATAACCATTACCAATAAGTCAATCCTTCAAGAACTGCTCGTAATTACAGCTGGGTCAAATTACTGTTTTACTCCTATAATTACCTCTTACTCCTTAAGTACCAAGGATTCCTCTAGTGAACAATCAGTTTATAGAAGTAAGCTCTCTCAGGACAGTGAAAGGGTGACGTCTCATTGTTCAAGACATGAAGTAAGCTCTGAAGGGAGCAATTCATCTACTTACCCTAAAGACGAGAAGGACTTAATTTCATCTTGTGTAGTTATGTTTCCAGCTTTCTACTTAGACAAATCCCTAAAATGGTAGGCATATTGAGCCGGTGAACTGACCACTCTCTCCCATACAAATCAAGGAATCATCCTCATAGACAGAAGGTCATAACTTACTTAGGATTGAGACCGAGTTACTAATGGTCATCCCTATGAAATGTCAACCTCTTCAGTTAATGATATTAAGAGAGATTAATCATTTCACAGTTCGGTATTATACAAACTTTTTATATAGGATGCCTCCACTCACATGTCTCCACATGAATGATTAGGATCACATCTTTCTTACAACTCTTGTAACATTTACAAAGTGGGTCATATCCATAGTGTTACCAGGATAAGACACCCAACTTTATCCATATACTACATACCATTTAGGTTTTTACTTGAACATGATCCACCTGTATATCTACCACATACATGTTCAAGTTACATAAAATAACCTCGGATCTTAGTTTATTAAATTGAGTTAATGCAATCTAAATGTCAAATAAAAGAACTCTTTATTTTATTAAGTAAATAATTCATACATACAATTTACAAAATACGAGAACCACGAGATTTAGGACATCAATCCCAACACGGTGACATATAATGTCTTCCACAACTCAATTATTCCATCAATTGAGTTTGATTTTTAATAGCTATGTCTCCAATAAAAAAAAATCTTGAAGTTAGGGAATATGTTCTACAATTTTTTTTTTTTTTTTTTTTAGTTTTCAATTTTGTAAAACACATCAATATATAAAGTGATTTAACATAATTTTTTTGTATGCTTTTTATCCTTTTTTTTTTCTCTTTCCAAAATTGGTGTAAATATAAAAGATTCACCTACTAATTCTATCATACTTGTAAATATACACCAATTCATCGATAACAAATTTGATTGACAAAAAATAATATGTTACGGTTACTGTCTTAATTGAATAAGTTTTTAGAGTTTCTATTTGCATAGAAAAAACAATAATATAATAAAAAAATATAATTTTTTTTTAACTAAAAAAGAATTATTACAAAATTTATAAAAAAAAATAGATAAAATAAAATAGCTCCAATAAATTAATAAAATAGAAATTAAAAGGTTAAATGGTTGACATCTATAGCTCTAATAAATTAATAAAATATAAATTAAACTTTGTAAGTGATTAGAGTATCAAAATCAAAAACTAAAAATTTAAATTCAATGAACTTAAAACTTAAAAGGATATTTGTAATGCATAGTAGAATAAGAGAAAAAATCTAAAAATATATTACATTTTTAAAATATTTGCAAATATGGATGAGTTAACTAGTCAATCTTTGAATTTTTTTTTTTTAATTTCTAATTTTGCCCTCCCTTGTCTTATTTTGTTGTACAACTTTTTTTAGTCTTTTTATTTTATTTTTCTTCTTTGATTTTGTTTCTTCCCTCCCTATTTTCATTTTTTCATTTTATTTTCTTTCTTAGTTTTTTGCTTCTTCTCCTTTTTTTATTTTATTTTATTCTTTCCTTTATCTGATTTTTGCTTCTTTCCTTTATTTTTTCATTTTCTTTCATTTTCTTCTTTTTTTCCTTTCTTTTTTTTTTCTTTTTCTTTTACAGTTTTGTTTCTTCTTTTTCCTCTTATTTTTAAAATTTTTCTTTCCTTTATTTGAATTTTTTCTTCTTCCCTTTTTTTCACAAGAATTATGAGGCTGAGTTCCATTGCATGACTTGAAAGTATTCAATTCATAAGTGACTTAACACCAACAAGCCAATCATCAAGTTTGATTATTATAACAAATAATAAATATAAATAGCAAATGAAAGTCTATCAGTGATAGCCACTAATATTTTTTTATCATTGATAGCTTAATCTTTGATTATATTTTCGTAGTTAATAGCCACTTGTAGAAATCTATCATTGATAGCCAACTTAGTGAATTTAATTAATAAAGTTGAATCTCGAACTAAAATGTAAGTAGAATGCCTAGAAGTTATCACTAATAGAATGTTTATTAGTGATAGAACTATCATCGAAAAGAAAAGAGACTTATAAATGTTTGGGAAGGACAAGAGAGGGGTAAAAAGGTGTTTAGTGGTTATGATTGATAGAAGCTACTACTAATAGCATGTTACCAATGATAGGAGCTAATACTAATATCATATTATCGATGATAGAAGTTATCTGATAACACATTATCGGTGATAGAAGCTACTACTGATAGCACGTTATCAGTGATAAAGAACTATCACTGATAGCATGATATTAGTGAGATCGTTGATAGCATCTTATTAGTGATGTTATCAGTGAAAGAAGTTATCACTGATAACCACAATATGAGTGATAGTGATATCGGTGATAAAACTTAAGTGATATCTATATATCGAGTTTCTTTCAAAGGTGATAACCAGTTATAGAAATTTATCATTAATAGCCTTAAGTGTTAATATTTCAAGGTTGATTCTAATTGATGAAAGTCTATCAGTGATAATGACTGATAGCTGCTATTAGTGATAGCCATGATAAAAGATTATTAGTGATAACTACTATGGTAATCAAAGTTGTTAGTCTTCTTTCAAAGTTGATCATTATTTATAAATCTATCATTGATAGCCACTTATAGCTTTAAGTAGTAATATTTCAACGTTGATTCCAATTGATGAAAGTGAATCAATGATAGCTAATAATAATTGATAGTAAATTAAAAGTTAATATTTCAAGATTGTATTAATTTTTCTAAAATTGAAAGCTATCGCTGATAGCAACTATCATCAATAGTAATTGATAGAAGCTATCAATGATAGCAGCTGATAGAACCTATTAGTGGTCATCACTGATAGCTGTTATCAATGATAGCAGTTGATAGCAGCTATCAGTGGTTATCACTAATAGTTGCTATCAGTGATAGCTTTTAATTTGAGAAAAACGGGAAGAAGTGAAAAAAATGGTGGCTAGGCATGGGTTTTTTAGTCTTTTACCATTTTTTGATCTATATATGCAATTATTTTATCCTTGTACTACATATTCTATTATTTTGGGCTTAAATTCTATTTATGCAACTAGCCCAACTTAAAATTTGTTGTGAATTTGAGGCACAACGAGAACATGGATATAGAAAAATATAATATAATAATATATTTATATAATAATATTAAATATATAAAATATAATATAACATAAAATAACTAAAATTATGAAATTGGATAATATGAAAATTAGTGGAATCTTAAAGTGGAATTCTCAACAATGTATGTGTGATTTTAAGATCCACTGAATGCCACTATTTATAGGCAAAGTGGCAAATAGGATGTGGACTTACATAGACACCAAGCATGAACAATTATAAGGTACATGGACAACTTGAAGGGTGATATATGGCTTTTGGGACACTAAGCACTGGACATCTATTTATTATTATAATATTCATAGTACTCCCCCTTGCCCATATATATATATATGAAATATGCCTCGTTAAAACCTTACTAGGAAAAACTCAATGGGAAAAAACCCTAGTGAAGGAAAAAATAGTACATATTTCATATAATATATACTCTTAAAAGAATACATTATATTTACTCTCCCTCATGAAAACATCACTTAAGATCTCCGAGTCGCCGCATTCTAATGTTGTGCACCAATTTTTCACTTGTGGTTGGTAATGCCTTTGTAAATAAGTCTGCCAAGTTAACCTTCGAACAAATTTGTTGTACAGTGATATCGCCATTTTCTTCAATATCATGAGTGTAGAAAAGCTTCGATAAAATATGTTTTGTTCTATCTCGTTTTATATCTCATTTGATTTGGGTGCAAGCTGTGTTGTCTTCGTATAATATTGTTGGAAAATTTTTATTAGAAGACAAGCCACACTTATCACGAATGTGTTGAATCATTGACCTTAGCCATACACATTCTCCACTAGCCTCGTGAATTGCAAGAATTTTAGCATGATTTGAGGAAGTGGCCATTATAGTCTGTTTCATTAATCGCCATGATATAGCAGCTCCTTCACATGTGTACAGATAATCTGTTTGAAATCTAGCTTTGTGTGGATCAAATAAATATCTAAAATCTGCATAATAACCTATATCAAAATTTGATTTATTTGAATAAAACAAACCTATATCGATTGTTCCTCGGAGATATCGAAGTATATGCTTAATTCCGTTCCAATGTCTTTTTGTAGGAGAAGAACTATATCTAGCTAATAAATTTACTGAAAATACAATATCTGGTCTTATATTATTAGCAATATACATAAGTGCACCAATTGCACTAAGATATGGTATTTCAGGACCAAGAAGTTCTTCATTATCTTCTCGAGGTCGAAATATATCTTTCTTTATATCCAATGAATGAACATCCATTAGAATATTTAATGGATGTTCTTTGTCCATATAAAATCTTTTCAAAATTTTTCCTGTATAAGTTGATTGGTGAATAAATATTTCATCCGCTAAATGTTCAATTTGAAAACCAAGGAAAAATTTTGTTTTTCCGAGATCTTTCATCTTAAATTCTTTCTTAAGATATTCTATTGCCTTTGAAAGCTCTTCAGGAGTTCCAATTATATTCAAGTCATCAACATATACAGTGTAACTTTATTGAATACCATTCCCAGGAATTTGATGTATATGTTTTAAGTACCTTAAATCCTTATGGGATTCTCATATAAATATTATTATCAAAAGATCCATATAAATATGTTGTGACTACATCCATAAGATGCATATCTAGACTTTTATACACAATCAAACCAATTAAATATCTTAATATAATTGCATCCACCACCGGAGAATACGTCTCCTCAAAATCAATACCAGGTATTTGTGAAAAATCTTGTGCAACTAGTCTTGCTTTATATCTTGTGACCTCACTATTTTCATTTCTTTTCCTAAAAAATACCCATTTGTATCCCACAGGTTTAACACCTTCTGGTGTTCGGACTACTAGTTAAAAAACCTGATGTTTTGAAAGTGAGTTTAATTCTGCCTCGATTGCTTCTTTTCACTGAAGCCAATCTTTTCTATGTTGATATTCTTCAATAGATTTTGATTCAGGATCCTCATTTTCAGATATAATATCAAGAGCAACATTTGTAACATCCCGAAATTCAGAAAAATTTAAGTTAATTATCTAAAATTATTGAGTTTAAATTTCCCTTTCATTTGAAAATTGGGGTTAAATTGAAATAATTAAAAAACTTTTATTGATTAAATTAAATTAAATTAATTAGATATTCGAACTGATTATCTTGAAAATATTGAATTTTGTTTCCCTTTGATTTTGGATTTTAGGGCCAACTTGAAAAAAAAATTTAAGAGATATATTAATTTTATATGGTTTAATTGATTTAAATAATTAAAATGATTTAATTTGTATCAAATTGATGGATTTTATGCACTTTAATTTTTGTTTTTGAAGCCTAAATTAAGATAATTTGAAAAGTTAATTGATTTATAAATTTAATAGAATCTTTGGAGATTTTGAAGATACTGTGATAAAATATTTTATTTATCTTTTAAAAATTTGAAAAAAAATAAAAGAGTTGAGATTTTTTCAAAATTAAATGAGAGTGAAAAGAGGCAAAAAAAAAAAATTGGGGAGAAAGCAATTCGATTTTTCTTTCATAAAATTATCGATTGATGAAGTTTGAACCGCTGGATCGTGCTCAAATTTAGTTAGTCTGTTCGAGATATATGGAATTTCATTTTGAACGGTTGGATTGTTGTTTGAACTTATGGTTTGTTAGTAATTGTTGCTGAATAAAATCTGTAAAACTAGAAATTCCCCTTCTCTCCCACTCTCGCAAACCCTCCTCATGCAAGACCCTTGCTACCAGCTGCTAGGCTAAACAATTTATGTCGTCCGACAGCAACACCCGTTGCCTATTTATAGTATCCACAAGTCGATGCTCCATCTATCGGCACTGTCCGATCTTTGTTGGAATCTTGAGAAAAACCTTGGCTAAGACTTATTTTCTTTATAATTTGGGAGGTGAAATTCACCCATTTGATTTTGGATTAAATTAGTAACCTCTCTTTGGTGTGAAACTTAGATTCAAGATTTGGAAGTTTTGAGGCATTGACCATCAAGCTAGACACCATTTTGTTTTGTAGAAAATTGGTGAAGATCAGTAAGTTTTGTAAGTTGTTGGATGGTTATTCTTTTGGATTGAGAGTAATAGTGGAAAATTAAGTTATTGATTTTGGATTTAATTCTTGATCAGATTGGCTAATTGAATCAAGTTTTGGAATTTGTCTTGGATCAAGCCACAACTTTAGGTTGATTCAAGTGTACTAAAGAAGTTCTAAGGAGATTTTGTTTTGCATTTTTTACCAAGTTGAGGTAAGTGGTACTATTATCGGTGCCTTTGTGTCAGGCGACCTAGTCTAGAATTATAAAGTTAACTAATGGACTCTTGAAGCATGATTTTGTCATTATGTTTTACTTGTTGCATGACAGTTATAAGTATTATAAGCATGTTCGAATTTCTAATCAGTACTGATATTATGTATGTGGTGCATGAATAGACCAATAGAGGCAGTTTACTGTCTCGCCTTGACGCATGTTTTATTTCAAAGGACCTACGGGTCTAGTTTCATGTTTGACGGTGTGCCTACGGGCCGCTAGACATGCGTGAGTTGAAAGGTTCATGTTCATGTTATTTTTTCATGTTTGACAGTGTGCCTACGGGCCGCTAGACATGCGTGAGCCAATAGGTTTAAGTTCATGTTACTTTTATTTTCATGTTTCATGTTTGACGGTGTGCTTACAGGCCACTAGACATGCGTGAGCCGACAGGTTTAGGTTCATGTTATTTTCATATTTGATGGCGAGCCTACGGGCCGCTAGACATGCGTGAGCTGAAAATTTTACGTTCATGTTATTTCCATGTTTGACGGTGTGCCTACGGGCCGCTAGACATGCGTGAGTCGACGGGTTCACGTTCATGTTATTTTCATGTTTGACGGTGTGCCTACAGGCCGCTAGACATGCGTATCAAGGCAAGATAGTACGTCTTTTGGTTTTCCTTTCATCATCAAAAACCGATGTAGCTGTATGAGCCACGTGCTATTTTTTCTTTGCTCGTGGATGCATAGTCTAATCCCGTTAATGAGATCACTTACTAAGTATTTTATATTCAACCTTTCTTAATTTATTTTTTTCAGGTAATGATAGGAACGGACCGGCAGGTGATGAGAGGGACCTGTGATCGTTCCATATGGGACATGTAAATCACTTCTGCTCAGTTTACGTTTTCAAGCTATTTAAAAGTTTTGATTTGAAACTCAATGTTGGTCAAAATTTTATTTGCTTAAGTTATTTTTTTCCTTCATTATTTTAGGGGCCCCGAACAAAGGTTTTACTTATTTGTTATTTATTTAGGAAAACGTTCTTTATTATTTTAGTGAAATTTATTTTCCTTAATGATCAAAATGTTTTGAATGTAAGTGTGTAATTATGAGTAACGACCCTTATCACAGTACTCAATCGGGTCGTTACAACATTATACGAAAAGATGTTGTCAATAATTACATTAGTTCCATTCTATCTTTTTTCCTATTATGACATAGTTTATTGAAATTTCATTATTATCTTTAGGTGTTTTACCTTCCTTACTAGTCACGTCGAGGATTTCTTTATGGGTATTTACATCCTCAACCAAGTCTTTTTCACTATTAATTATTTTTAGTTTTCGAGGATTTTTATCTTTGGAACCCACTAGTCTATTACGCTTCTGGTGTGTTCCAAACTCATTAGTGACAACTTGTTGTGTTGGGATATCAATTTTTTATGGAACATTTGTAGCTGGTATATGTGACTTAGTTACTTTCTTTGCATCTATAAATGCATCTAGTAATTGATTTGCTATATTTTGCAAATGAATTATTTTCTTAACTTCAAGTTCACATTGATCTGTATGGGGACCTAAATGAGACAATAACAATACATTCCATGTAATTTCTTTTTGCAACTTCTTAATTCCTCCCCCAATTTGAAAAATATGTCTCATTAAAATGACAATCAACAAATCGTGCAGTAAATACATCACTCATCAGGGGTTTAATATATTTAATAATTGATGGAGAATCATATCCGACATATATTCCTAACCTCCTTTGAGGACTCATCTTAGTGCGTTGTGGTGGAGCAATTGGAACATATACTGCATATCCAAAATTCTGAGATGGAAAATATTTGGCTCAAGACCATAAGCTAATTGTAATGGTGAATACTTATGATAAGCTACTGGCCTAATGCGTACAAGTGATGCTGAATGCAAATAGCATGTCCCCATACAAAAGAAGGAAGCTTAACTCTCATAAGAATGGTCTTGCAATTAATTGCAAACATTTTATAATGATTATGCTAAACCATTTTGTGTATGAACATGAGATATAGGATGTTCAACACTTATCCCAATTGACATAAAATAATTATCAAAAGCTTAGGATGTAAATTCACCAGCACTATCAAGAAGAATGGTCTTAATTGAATAATCAGGAAATTGTGCTCTTAACTTATCTATTTAAGCAAGTAATCTTGCAAATGCAAGATTTCGACTTGATAATAAGTACACGTGTGACCATCTGTTAGATGCATCTATTAATACCATATAATATCTAAATGGTCTACTTGGTGGGTTAATGGGTCCACATATATCATAATGATTTTGTTCTAAAAATGCAGGTGATTCAGTCCCCACTTTAGCTGGTGATGGCCTAATTATCAATTTTCCTTGAGAGCAAGCATCACATGATAATTCATTAGACTGAAGAATCTCTTAGTTCTTCAATGGGTGTCCATTTGAATTCTCAATAATTCTCCTCATCATTATAGATTTTGGATGACCCAATCGGTCATGCCAAATTGTAAATATGTCTGGATTCATGAACTTCAGGTTCATTGTTGCATATGTTTCAATTACTCGTATATGAGTATAATACAATCCAGAAGATAAAATAGATAACTCTTCCAATATACGTTTTTCATTTGAGACAGTGGATATGATATATAGATATTCCACATTATTCTTACTATCATTCTCAATATGATAACCATTGCAACGTATATCTTTAAAACTTAGAAGATTTCTCTTTGATTGACTAGAGAACAATGCATTGTCAATTGTAAATTTTGTTACTCTAGGCAAAATAATATTTGTTTTTCCAAAAACTTCGATCAAGTTTGCATAACCTGATATTGTATTTACTTTTGCTTTCAACATTGTCAATTTGGAAAAATATTTTTTATTTCTAAGTATTGTGTGTGTAGTTGTACTATCTGCCAGACGTAGATCTTCTTGCTTATTTTTGAAACACTAACATATAAAATTGATCCATGTTTCTTCATTAAAAAAAAGGGATAATTACAATAAGAAAAACAACACTTAAATATACAAAAGTTACTAAAAAAAATAGGAAGATAGATAACATTAAGTCTAGTTATTCTCAAAATCAAAAGAAACACTTGATGTTCCATCAACTATGTCAATCTTCTCTTCAAAAGATTCAAAGAAGTCCGCTACATCCAAATTTGTCATATGGGATGGGTCAAATATGTCATTATCCTGGTATGCATAGCTTTTGCTTTATCCTGATTGGATGTCGTATTTCCTTCTTTAATAGTCTCCCCAAGATTCATAGCATCCAGGTGGATTTCGCTATCAAGTACCCATGACAAATAATTATTGTCGTTAATATCAAGGGCGGTAAATTCTAATTTTGTGAGATTTGTCATGACAGCACTTTAGTACCTACCTTTAGCGGGAAAACAACAGGAGCTCGTGCAGATAACGTGTTATAAATTTGAGGAGCATAACAGGAACGTGGATATAGAAAATATATAATATAATAATATTAAATATATAAAATATAATATAACATATAACTAAAAATATAAAATTGGATAGTATGAAAATTAGTGAAATTTTGAAGTGGAATTCTCACCAATATATGTGTGATTTTAAGATCCACCAAATATCACTATTTATAAGCAAAGTGACAAGTAAAATGTAGATTTACATGAACACCAAGCATGAGTAATTACAAGACACGTGGATAACATGAAAAGGGACACATGACTTTTGGAATACTAAGCTATGGGTATTTATTTATTATTATAATATTCATAATAAAATTTAAATTCAATAAATCTCATAGCACATGAAGATGGTGGTCTGTTCTAGAAAATTTAACAAAAGATTTTAAGTCGAGAAATATGATTATTTTAGATAAATCATCGTTTTGATAATTTGAAATTGACGTTGTATAAAAATAAATAATAAAAAAGATATTTACGAGTAAAAATGTAACTTTAAAAAGCAAGGTATATTTAAACGTCTTTTCAAAAGTTGATTTACTAAACTTCTTTATTTATTTATTTATTTATTTTCTTTTCAAAAAGGGTTTACAAAACTAAATTATTCCCGTCAAAAAGCATATTAAAAGATGGAAAAGAGATTAATAAAGTTTTAGGTGGAATTTAATATATATATAAAACGTGTTGATGGCACTACAGAGGGGTGGATTGGTCAAGAATTAATATTAAGGCATCTTTAGTATAGGATCTATGTTTGAGTATTGCTATAATTACGCAGGATGTTTTTAAATATAAAAAAATAAATCAAAATATTTACAAAATATAACAAAATTTTAAGAAAATCAATGATAGAAGATATTGATAGACTTCTATTAGTGTCTTTTAGTGATATTGATCTATCAGTGTCAATCATTAATAGTTCTAAAATTTTGTTATATCTTGTAAATATTTTCAACAGTTTTATTATTTGAAATAATTTTTCCCAATTATACTGACATGGTTTTTCATTGACTTATATGTATCGAGTAAAAAATATGCTTACATTTTATTTTGGTTTCTGAATCCATAGTTGATAACACATTTTGATCTTGAATTTTTATTTTTGAAAATTATTCTTGTTTTTTACTATTTTATTAATAATTGGCTTTATCATTCATAAATAGAATTAAGTCTATAAACGTTCATTCTACCTCTACATCTTTTGTTTTGTTATCTATTTTGGATTAATAAAAACGAGTCAAATTTTGAAACCTAAAAAAGTTATTATTAAAAAGTTGTTTTTGTTATTAAAATTTGACTAATCAACTCTTTACACGTAAGAAAAATACAAATCATGGTAAGAAAATGAGATGAAATAAGATTAATTTTCAAAAATAAAAAAAATAAAAATGTAATGGCTACGAATTGGGAGTTTCATTTTCTGTTTTTGGTTTTTAAAAATTAGACTTATAAACATCCTCCACCCATAAATTTCTATGTTTTGTTGCTAGTTTCCACTCACTTTTAAACCTTTTAGCATTTGATTATTTTTGACTTATTGGTTACGAAGGACACATTTGAAATAAAATAGAAAAGAAAAGAAATTTGAAATGCGTAAAATACAATTTGTGTAGAAAGGAAACAAGAAGAAGGTTTGAACAAGAAGAAGATTTTTTGGTTTTTTAAAAAAGAAAAAAAGATTTTAGGGAGTAAAACAAACAAAAAAAAAATTACTTTTTGGTCTCTAACGTTTGGGTTTATTTTTTATTTAATTCCTAATTTTTAAAATATTATGCATTTAGTCCTTATATTTCGAATTTAGATTTTAATTTTGTTCCCAAATTTCAAAATATTAAAATTTGAGTTTTACTTCAATTTGATTCATGAGTTATAAATTTTTTACTTTTACTTTTAATTTTAGTAGTATTGAAAAATAGTAAAAATTTATTGCTATAATTCTTTTAAATCTTTAAAATTAATTAATAGATGTTAGCACTAACAGAGGTGAAAGATAAAAGGGCAATAATAGAGATCATAAAGATAAATTCATATATCGTAAGAGTTTAGACCATTGCAATATTCAATTGATCATCAATACTAATGAATGCTTCAAAAGAAGTATGCTTCAAATGACAATCTTTCCATTGTAGAGAAGTGAATGAGAATGGTAAATACATAATATAAAAGAAAACAATCTCTAGTCTCCAACAAGCTAGTGCATATTGTCAAAAAGTACTCCAAGTATCGTATCCAATTTTACCCTTAAGAAAAAAAAAGAATATTTTTTTTTATCTTTAGGTTTTAGAGTTTAATTTCTATTTGGTCCCTAGATTTCAAAATGTTATACATACAGTTCAAGTTTTGAGTTTGGATTTAATTTAGCCCATACGTCTCAGAATGTTACAATTTACCTTTGGCATTTAAGTTTTATTTCAATTTGGTCCTTAAATTTCAATATGTCTACTTTTAACTTTGATTTTTTTATTTAAATATACACATTTAGACATTGTGTTAATTAATTTAGAATAATTATGAAGTAAAATTTTAAATTTAATTTTAATAGTTATCAAAATTAGTGAAACTTAATTAAATATAATTCTTCTAATTCTTTAAAATTACTCAATAGAAATTAGCACTAAAGACAGAAGGTGATTATTAAGTGAAAAATCAAGACTAAAAAGTATAAATCTTGAAATCTAGGGAGCACATGGAAATAAATCTCAAATCTCAAAGGTAAAATTGTAACATTTTTTAATCTTAGGGACTAAATTAACGACAAACTCAAAACTTAAGAACTAAATGTGTAATATTTTGAGATATAGAAACCGAATAAAAATTAGATCCAAAATTTAAGGACCAAAAATATATTTTTTTCAAAATTTACATAAAAAATGCATGTGATCATCAATCAAATTTAAAATCCCAAATTTGTAGTGTAATGAACAATTAACTAAATTGTAGATCACTAAGGCTAAAGGCAAAAACACATTAGTTAGATGGAAAAAAAACAGCAAAAGAGCAAATAAGCAAAGCAAGAAAAAGAGACAAGAAAGTGAGTTTGGGTGGCAACTTCCCTCCATCTTTCCTCAAAGCCATGGCCTCATAAACTGGCCAACAATTCACCACTGCAAATCCGGCTATGAAAATCTGAGCAACCACATGTTCCCACCTGCCGCCCGATCTCCAAATTCCGATCAGCCCACCGACGTAACCGGCCAAGTTGATGTTGGCGACGGTGGCAATGAGAAGGAACGTTGGAGAGAGAACTTCAAACTCAAACAACAATTGCTCGTACCTCTCCCTTTCTTCTTCATCAATTGCTTTGCTGGTGACGGTGAAACTAAAACTAGATTTAATCCCCAAACACTTCAACATAAACTCCATGCTTCCTAAGAATAAACAAGACACTGATTTTGTGTGCTCCACGTTCTTTGATCATTCCACCATTTTCGAAATGTCCCTCCGACAAGGAGGAATTCTACACGGTCTTGACCATAAGCTCCAAGGGAAAAAAAACATGTATACTACAAACCATGCATCCCAAACCAAAAAAAGCACCCACATATTAATGTTTTCACTCGTTTTCATAGAGTATGATTGTTTTTTTCACAATTTTTTTAAGAAGATTTCTTAAAATAATATTTAAATTCTTAGCCGAATTCTAATTAAAAAACCAATTCTTAAGATACCATTTGATTTTTTGTTTTTGAAAATTAAGCTAGTAAATACTACTATTATCCATAATTTTCTATGTTTTGTTATATTTTTTCTTTTAGTTATTTTTTTTTTAAAAAGTTAAATTTTGAAAACTTAAAAAAATAAATAAAGTAGTTTCTAAAAAAAAAAAATTTAAAAAAAAATTAGCTAGTATTTCAATTGTTTCTTAAAAATGTGAAAACTATTATCAAAAAATTAGAGCAACCATAAATTTCAAAAAGCATAAAACAAAAAACGAAACATAACCAAAGCGGGCTATATTTTTTTCATTTTAAAAAAGTTGACTTATGCACGTCAAAAATCTTTCTAGAAAGCAAATATAACAAAACAAAAGGCTCATAGGCAGAAAGAAAAGAGTAACCTTTGGGAAGATGGGGGTGGAATTGATGAGGGTCAACTGAGGGAGGAAGGCTTATAAATGGTAACGGGGATGGACCAAAAGGGCCAGAATGAAGAATGGGCATAAGAAAGGCTCATGAAAAAGGCCATCGATCTTATGCCAAATGTGATTGGACTGTACTCTGAGAAACTGACTCCCAAAAACCCAATGTCACACCTTTTCAAACGATCAAACACATCGTGGAGGCTCATTGGCACGACCCCATTGAAAGCAACCCTTTTTGGATTGCAAACTACACTCTTCCACCCCTCGATTGGAATCGACAGCTTGTGTAAAAGTCCTCCACTAGAGACCCATATTTAAATACCAAATGTCAAACGAAACAAGTCCCAGATGCTCTCTTATTGTTGTTCTTTCTTAAAAGAAAAGATAACTATTCATTACCACTTGAATTTTAGCAACCCTACCTTAGAACCCCATTGGGTGTTATTCTCATAATCACAACTCACAACTATATGGGCCAAGTCCAAGACTTCTTGAGACTGAATAGACCTTTCCACAACATGATTGAGGCCATGTTTTGGGAGTTCAAGTGACTCGAGTGATAATGGGCTTCCAAAGAATATCCGTCGAATAAAGAAACATCCTGTGCGAATATAACTTGGGCCTAATAATCCACCAATACCAGCTGAATTTATTATGAATACACGCTTTAACTCGTTATCATAAATGTCATTTTTGTTAACTTCATGAAAACGTTGAGGGAACTTAACATAACCTAAGTTGCCCCAAGTTTTGGGTCCAAGAGATAGCATAAGGCACGAGCCAGTGTTTGTGAATCATCGGAATAAGTGTAACAATCCAAAGTAAGAATAATAGGTGCATTGGTCATTGTAGCTGATACTTGAAGCTACACAATTAAACAGTAGATTTAGATGAGGGAAAAAATGAGGAAAGAATCCAAATTTGACCTAAAAAAACAAGCAAGGTAAATTAGTTTTAGGGCTTTACAAGAGTATAAGAGCACCAGTCTTGAAATGATGATGAGAAGTTACATTTTTTTGCCTTGAAACATAGATGAGATTTGGCAATGACTCTCCACTATGTTGGGAATCTATACATAGATATAAACAAAATGCAGAAAATTAAAGTATATCTAAAATTTCTACTTCCACATAGTAAAGCCAACAAAGGTTAACGATCGTAAAATTAACAAATAATAAAGAGAAGGGAAAAGAGAGTGACACAAAAATATACTGACTACGTCTAGTCTTTTGTAACTGTAGATGCATGCGTGCGTACGTGTGTATATATATGTGTGTGTGTGTGCACGCGTGCGTATGTCCAAGCCTAATTGGTGACACACCAAAATTAAGATGGTTTTTCTTCAATTTCAAAATTACACGTGTTGACCAAGTCAAAACTATATATGTATATTCCATCATTGTGTACTTCTCCATTGAGTTTTGTTTCCACAATCCTGACATTCTCCCACTTGGAGATAAAATGACGATCTTGCCTCCCACTGCAACAAAAATAATATCTTGACAAACTCAAGACTATACTCTCATTACAATTGTTATCTATGATCTTCCTGACCAACTTCAAGGTTCAACATAAAATCTATAAAATAGAAAAAGTAATAAAATAGAAAACTATTAGAAAATAACTATAGTTCATTTGTTCTTGCCTCGAGATATGAGCAAGTGATGTGGAACTATCCCCTAGATATAAAGGATAATCACATACTACCACTTCAGCTAAGTGGTACCAAATGTCATCTTCTTCAATCCGGAATGTCTGTTTCTGAAGAAGACACATTTTGCAAATGGTTTGACTTCTTTCTTCAAACCTACTGCCAAGTTTGAGACTTTATCTTTGACCTTAGCAACTGCTTTGGTCTTCCACTTTGATGCCCTTATTCGCTTTTGCGACTTCATCAATTCATTCGACTGTCTAATAATTAGAGGTTTGTGATAGCCATCAACTTTCTCTCTTGAATTTTCTAATTACTTCTGAATTGATGAACCTTGATTTGACTTATCAAAATTGGCTATCATTGCTACTATCTTAACTGTACATCTACACCTACCATTTGCTTCTTTAACTAGCATCCACCATCTCTCTAATCCTTTTACAACACTAAATCGACAACTATATAGTGTGAGTTTCTATGGCCAAGTACCACTACCTAGGATCCCAAAATCGGTTTACACTAGCGACTACCAAACTTAACCTATAACCCTCATCATCCAATTTGCCAATAGGGATAAGATTTATATTCATCCTAGGCACAACCTGACATTTCGTAGTACTAACTTTTCTTCAAACTCTGTCTTCAGATTAATGTTCCCAATCCCAGCAATCTTGGAAACTCTACCATTCATCATCCTCACTAGACCACAATGTTTTATGTGAAAGATGTGAATAGACTCCTATCTTAAGCTATATATATGAAGTTACACTATCAATTGCCCATTTAGATGAGTGGCTATTATTTTGTGTGCTACTCTCAACACAGGCATAAACATCACTAATTATTTCTTCATCAGTTTCAACTAGTTTTATCGTTACTTCTTCAGTTTCAACCTGATTTACTTTCTGTTTCCTTTTCTGGTCCTCTTCTAGTTTTCTACACTTATTTTTGAAGTGACCTTTCTTGTGACAGTCTAAACATTCTCTCTCCTTACTCCTATTCTTCCAGTTTTTATTACTGCTGCTCATCCCATCATTTTCAGAAGCTATCATGCCTTTACCTTTAGTCACTATTAAAGTTGAACCTACAACAGATTTTCTACTACTGTCCTTCCGATGAATTTCTTCAGATATAGCTAAATCACAAATCCCTAAAAACTTTAAAGTGTTATCTCCAATTGAATTAGACATGGCAATTTTCATGGTATGCCTAAAGGGAATCGAATTCCCGTAGAAGTGTGAGATTGCCTTGCATTTTTTTTTTTAAGTTTTCAAGAACAAAAACAGTAAAGAAAACAGAAATAATATGGATAAACATATAGGAAGCATGCTTTAAAAGAAGAAACGAATGGATAAAGTAACAAACCTTTGTTGAATTCTGAACTCTTCAAGTTTTCCTCCCCATCTTCTCATGAACGTTTCTTAAACGAACAAGGGACACCACCGCAAGTGCGACCTTATTATTCTCTAGGAATCCAAGGGTAGAAGAGTGGTCTCTATCACCTTGAAGGAGGAAGAATAATATAGAATGGTTTAGAGGAAAAAAATTTGAGAGGAAATCTAGATTGGAGACTAGGGTTTTTCACAATGAAATACCATCCTCTAAATTGGCCATAAAAGGATATTTATATGGAGAAGGGTAGTCTTTCCCAATTTACCCTTAAGCCAAATTAATTAAATAATATTTACTCAATTAATTAACATACCAATTAAATAACAATAAATTAAATCCAATTTAATATATATAGTTAATTAATTAATAAATAAATAACACATGTTTATTTGTCTTCGCTTTTAAAAATTAATTAATTAATTCTTCATGAATCTAATTCATAAGAATTTAATATTTGAATGTTATTCAAATATTTCTCTCTTAATTATAGATCACATCTATAATTAACCATACTATATTAATCTCATTAATAAGCTATTCCATCAGTTGACTTGAAGAGTTCAAATCATTCCTCTTATTTATCTTTTAGTGAGGTAATAAGAGGAAATTATAGACCTACAAATTAAAAACTCCAATTATATGAGATTAATTAATTAAACTCTTTATTTAAATTAATCAATCTTCATTAACTATCGGTCACTCCATTAAAGATCAAGAGCTACATTATTTGTACTGTAGACATATTTCTGTGTCCACGGATATAACTAATCAAGAGTGAGTCGACCCTTCACAAATCGCTCATAACTACAGTTAGGTTGAATTACCGTTTTGCCCCTATTGTTACCTCTAACTCCTTCAGTACTATTAATTCTTCTAATAAACAAACAGATTATAGTCCAACTATAAACTAACACCTCTTTGGCCAGTGAGAGGTTGATGCCTCAATATTCAAGACTCCAAAACCAACTATTAAATGAGCAATTTATCTACTTTCCCTAAGTATGGGAAGGAGTGAATTCCATCTTGTGTAGTTGTGTTTCCAGCTCCCTACTCAGAAAATCCCCAAAATGGTAAGCTTGTTGAGTCGGTTAACAAAGCCATTCTCACGCATGCAATTCAAAGGATTGCTCTCATAAACAAGAGTTCATAAGTCACTTAGCATTAAGGTAAAGTCACTGATGATGGGTAGAAATGCACGTCATCATAGGCCTTTTATTTAGAATTATGAAGGTTGTTAAGCAGAATATGTGGCAATTATCTTAGGAATTCATGAGAAAATGAGTTTGTGTCGTTCAGCATTAAGAATCTCGACTAACCCACTATCATGCGTTATTATGCGTTAAATTGTCTGTCTTTGTAGTTAACGCAAAAAGCGGACACAGACGTGGAAGACGAGCTATCACATAGACGACCGCATGCGAAGAAATTCTCCATCACAAACGTGAACGCATACGTTCGACACATGGGTATTGCGGTAATCAACCGCATGCGTCCATCGCATAGGAGTTGCGATCATCGTGTAGAGGTTGTGGTAGCCAAGCCAATGCGGTCATTGCAAGATTGCGGCAACATGATGATAACCATAATAGAGGGATGAACACAAGGTTGGTGGAATGGAAGCATCAACGCATATCTCGAGAAAATCAAAAGATGATGTTGACATTTCACCTACCACATCGTTAGCAGTAGAGATTCAGAAAAGGACCAACGCACCGTGAATGTCAGAATCAGAGTAGGACCATTAATGTTGTCATCGATCAAGCTCTATAAATAGAAGCCGATGAGCAGAATTTCAAAGAATCCAAGTTTTGGCCTTCGGGCGGAACCTTGTGATCCATACGAACGCGTTAGAAGAAAGCTTAAGAGTTCATCTTCTTCATCCATTCCAAGTGACGACCAAAGCCTTCGCTGGAGTTAGATCTCGAGAGAGTCAGATCCACAGCCCTTCCATGGCACCACCGGCAGCCTTGACACACATCTGCTGGAAGCAAGACATTGCTTCCAGCTAGCCTTTCCATTTCTCTTCTTATCTTACATTGTATTGTATTACATTTTGGTTAAGAAATTAATACATTTTGTGATCAATGCATTTCTATGTTTCCTTCGATTCCATCTCCATCTTCCTTTACTTAGCATTTTTAACATTCATTGCATCACTTAGTGAGATTGCTAGAGTATTGCATACTTAATCATGCGGCATAGGAATATGAAGCATGTAGCAAACCACTGGGAGGTGTGCGTTGCGTGAGTATTATGAGAAAACCTTATTTGCTTAGTGTGAAGCTGTAGCAATGCCTGTATATAGGCGGACGCAACGCTTGTCTACGAGTAAAGTCAGCAACAACTAACTACCTGGGAGGGTAAGTGGTTGGTCATATTAAGCAATGTAAGCAAGTATTCACTAGAGATATGAATAATCTTACGTCATCCGAGTTTATGCGGTTACCTTGTCTTATGAGCGCATCATTCATCATTTAGGCATACTAGAGAGAGTAGTCTAAAAACAAAATCTAAGACTCGAGAGAGCGGATTGGAACGCATAAGCAAAAATGGGGAACTTAGGAATAAGCTCTGTTTGCTATTACATAGCATATGCACCCTATGGATAGGATATTGCATGCATCCAAGAAGTAGGATATGGTGGTATGTGGTCATCTTGTTTATGTGTGGGAGCACATGAGCAGGAATAGAGACTTAGGAATAAGGCCTCTCGAAACTTCGCATATAATCGCATGCATCCTAAAGTTAGGCGCAAGTGTGTGTAGCATGATCGCATAGCTTGCGTTGGCTGAGGTTGACCTTGCGGTCAAGCTTAGAGTTGCGATGAAGACATCCTCACATTTTATTTATTTTTCCATGCATTTACTATGCATCAACAGTTGTCGTGTCTCTACCTCTCATTCATATTCTCATCAATTAATCTGTTAGTTAGAAGTAGGAGTAGTTTGTAGCTTATACCCTCCATTATTCTTTTATTCACCCGCCGCATACAAATTACCGCATAGCATTTAGTTACAAGTCCCTGAGTTTGACCTCGGATCGCCCGAGAAACTTGCATTCGTGTTATACTTGGCATGAGCGCAAGAAAACTTGTGACAGGAATGCATGGACATCGCATACATTCATAAACGCATAGTTTCATTCCAATGCATGACCACCAACGCATGAGTATCAACGCATACCTTAATACATGCATCGCCTATTGCGTTCACTAATTTTCGTCATTAGTCACCTATGGTCGTCCTAGTGAAATGTGAGTATATTCTAGTAATGGTGTTATATAGAGAGACTATTCATTTCGTGGTTGGGTCTTATACAAACTCTTTATGTAGAATACCCTCGCTCGCATGTCTCCACATGAATTATTAGGATCGATCATTTGTAGCACTTTACAACAATTGTAACATTTAAAAAAAATGGGTTGTATTCATAATGTCATCAAGATAAGGTACCCAGCCTTATCCATCTGATACAGACCTTTTAGTTTATCACTTAAATATGATCCACCTGTATGTCTCCACATACATGTTTAAGTTTCATAAAATAATCTTGGATCTTAGTTTATTGGATTGAATTAATGCAGTTTAAACGTCAAGAAAATACCTCTTATTTTATTAGATATGTGATTTGTATTTATAAACTACAAAACATATGAGGTTTAGGACATCAAAACCAACAATCTTCACTTGTCCTAAAGCGAGTGGGATGTGTATCAAACACATTGCAATAAGTGGAGTAAACAATATCAAATACCATAAATAAGATGTATAATATCAAATACAATACGATAAACTAGGGCACACAATATACCTAACATCTCCCACTTGCCCTAAATCAGGTGACCCATATTTCGTAGACCCATGTTCTCCAGGTGACCCTAAAATACTTTAGTCGTGAGAGCCTTTGTAAATATATCAGCAACGTTGCGCTCCAAGGCAATTTGTATGACAGTCCATCTCCCCGTTGCACAATCTCCCTAATGAGATGATACTTGCGCTCAATGTACTTTCTTCCTTTGTGACTAGAGGCTCCTTCCAAATCTGTCAGAAAATGTTTGAGCCATACAGCTTCCTTAGTAGCTTCACAAACAACTACATATTCTGCCTCCACCGTGGAATTTGCAATGTATCCTTGCTTGATGCTATGCCATACTATAGCTTCTCCATTCAGAGTGAACACTGATCCTGATGTGGATTTCCTGAAATCCTTATCAGTCTAAGAATCAGAGTTGGTGTATACTGTAAGGATCAAATGCTTAGCACCATACACAAGTATATAGTTTCTCATTCTCCTAAGATATTTGAGAATGACTTTAACCACTATCCAATGATCTAATCCTAGATTGGACTGATATGTACTAGCCATTCCCACTGCATGGCAGATATCGGGCCCAGTATAGAGCATGGCATACATAAGGCTATCTACCGTAGATGCATAAGGAATCTATCTCATCTCCTTAACCTCTTAAGGTGTCCTAGGTCACTATCCTTAAACAGAATAATTCCATGCCTAAAAGGTAATAAATCTTTCTTGGATTATGCATCAAATACTTGATAAGTATTTTGTCAATATACGATACTTGAGACAAGACTAGCATTTTGTTTATACGATCCCTTATGATTTTGATCCCTAGAACATATTGTGTTTCACCCAAATCTTTCATTCGGAATTGAGCAACTAATCATTCCTTAATTTGGGTCAGAAAACCTACATCGTTCCCAATGAGTAGGATATCATCCATATACACACCAAGAATGCTAATGAATCGTTAATTATCTTCTTCTAAACACAAGGTTCATCAACATTTTGATTAAAGCCATAGGTCTTGACCGTAGCATCAAACCTCATATTCCAAGTTTGAGATGTCTATTTCAATCCATAGATGGACCGATTTAGCTTGTGAACATTTTGCTCTTGACCTTGGACTATGAATCCTTCTGGTTGAGTCATGTAGATTATCTCTTCGAGATTATCATTCAAAAAGGTAGTCTTGACGTCCATTTGTCATATATCATAGTCATAATATGTGGCAACAGATAAGAGAATCTAGATAGATTTTATCATAGCAACAAATGAGAAGGTTTTTTGATAATCCGCCCCCTCAACCTAGGTATAACTCTTTGCTACTAATCTAGCCTTAGACATTTACACCTTTCCATCTACATCTCTTTTCCTCTTGTAGATCCACTTGCAACCTATATATTTTACCCCATCAAGTTGGTCTACAAGTTCTTAGACAGAATTGGAGTACATAAACTCAATTTCTTGATTCATGGCCTTAATCCATTTATCCTTGTCAACATGTTTCATTGCCTTCTTGTAAGACAATGGATCCTCAACGTTATCATCTTGTATGATACATTGATTTCAATTAAACCCAAATATCGAGTGGGTTGAGTTCTAACCGTCACACTGTTGGCTTCTTTACTCTTAATCTCAAATTAATTAATCAATGTTTTGATGATGACAAACTCAATTTTTAATTACTGAAAATATTAGTGTTTTAATTTGTCCATAGCGTAGAGCTCGGAACAAAAATTCCAACACCTCTTGAATCACTCAAATCGAAGCTAAAACGAAGACGATATGACCGAAACAAGTCTATAGAGAAAATACTGTGGTGAATGATGTGGCATAACCAGACCATTTGCATATAGACATGTGGCAGTATATTGGTTGAATGGTGGATCATTAAGAGATTAACATATGATGGACTTTTGCTTTTGGATTGATTTAAAATTAAAAAAAAATTGAAATTCAAAAGAAATTTAAAAGGAAAATAAATTTAATGTTATTTTATGTTTGTAACGGCTAGTTTTTTACACATGGTATGTTTATTTTTGGATTGACTTTAAAGAGAATGAATTTAAAAAGAAAATGAATTAAAAGGAAAATGAATTTAATATTATTTTATGTTCGTATCTAACAGCTAGTTTTTGACACATGGTATGTTTTTTTATTTTTTGAATTAATTTTAAAAAGAAAATGAATTTCAAAAGAAAAGAAATTTAATATTATATTCTGTTTGTATTTAACGACTAGTTTAGTTTAAAATCTCCACCATTGATTTTTCTTTTCTAAAATCCAATGATTCAAATTAATTGTGGTTTCTAAAAATTTTTCTCTCTATATATAAACCTTCTTCCTCTCCAATTTTTAAACCAACAAATTTTACATTTCATAATCCTCCAAAACTTAAAAGTTCCATTGTTGCTCTAAGTTCCCCATTTTTTTTCTTTTCATCTTATTCTTGAGAGAGTGTTATTGTATTGTGAGGATAAACTTGTTGAGTGCTTAAACTTGTAAATCCACTCTAGTGAGAGTTGTATTGTGTTCTTCAAAAATTCCAACATTTGTAACGGTTTGATCCTAAATCGTGGAAAGAATCGGGTTTGCTCTTGAACCCATAAAATGAGCAGTGGTGTAACGGTTAGGCTCTAATCAGTGGAAAAAGTCGGAAAGATTTTATTCAAATTTCCAAAAGGCGCTTGGGGAGTGGAATAGATCGAGTTTGACCGAACCACTATAAAAATTACGGTGTCTTCTTCTCTAACTCTTTCCTTTTAATTTTGCAATTAATTTAAGCAATTTATTGTATGTTTTAGTTTGTTGTTATTTATTTGCTAAAATTTGATAGAATTAAATTATCACATTTTTTGTCATCTTATTTGTTTCATAATTTGAATTTTTCTTATTATTTATAAAAAGTGTATTAATTAGTTTAATTGGGTTAATTTAGAAAAAAAAAATTTAATTAAACCCTATTCACCCTTCCTCTAGGGTTGCAATATCGATCCAACACTCACTACGTCGAGGCTCCCTCAACTCTTGAGTAGGATGTGTTTGACTCGATGAAGTAATATCAAGAACTCCTGTTGAAGTTTTAGTAGTGTCTTTGGTGAGTCCATTCAATACAATTATACTCCATTACTTATGCTCTCTAATATGGTCTTCCTCCAACAAAATTACATTTTTCGATACAAATACCTTATTCTCTTTTGGATCGAAAAACATGATGGTGCTGGAATTCAACAAGTGGAACCAATTAGGATAATAATAGCGTGCTTGTTCAAATAAAAGTAGGGTTTCTGAAAATACCTTTGAAGAACTCTTCTAATTTCCTCAAATTCAGCAGCAATCTCCTCTCCAAAACTTATAGACCACTGTAAGATCTTCCCTACTATCCTCTTGGCCTTTAGACTGGATGGTGGGATCTAAAATGAGAGTTAATTTAGGAAAAAAGAGAGAATTTTCTGGTTTTGGGTCAAGAACATGAAAAAACTAATTTTCTCAGCCAAATGAACTTGATTTTATTCAAATTCAATATGCAATCAGATTATCCCAAGGCTTGACACCAAACCTCATTAATCAAGTCAAAAATTAATTAATTAAAACTCATTAATTTTAAAACTAAATAAAATTAATTTTAAATAATTAATTAATTAAACAACTTAATTAGTTAATTAATTTAATATCAAATATTAAATTAATCTAACACCTATTCCAAACATGAATTCCTATTCATGTAATTAATATTTAAATCTTGTTTAAATATTTTTCAACTCCCAAATTCTTCTAATTCGATAATTAAACGTCTAATATATCACATATAATTAATATTTCATGTAATTCGAATTTGAACGTTTCAAATTCTCTCATCATACTGTTCTAAAATTTAGTCCGTTTATGAGCTAGTAGGAGGACCTAATGGACCTACAGATCATGAACTCCAATGATTCGAGATTAATTGATAAACTCTTTTAATCAAATTAACCAACATTCATTAACTACTGCATCACTCCAAAAAGTCGGTAACTGCACTCTCCTTACTGTAAATATATTTGTAGTCACTTGATTTAACCATGATCAGTTAGTCAATCTTTCACAGGTTGTTCGTATTAACAACTGGGTCAAAATTACTATTTTACCCTTGTAATACATCTTACTCCTTAAGTCTCCACTGATCCACTAATGAAAAATCGGTTTATGATCCTACGAATAAACCGAGTCCCTCTCAGTCATAGAGAGGGTGGGGCCCCGTGTTTAGAATTAGGAGTCAATACTTAAGAGAACAACCTATCTGCTAACCCTAAAACAAGTAGGAGTGAGTTCCATCTTGCAGGATTATGTCTTCAGCTATCTATCCGGTCTTACCCCTAAAATGGGAGGCTTATTGAGCGGCGACGTTAAGCCAGTCTCACCATTGTAGTTTAAAGGATAATCCCGAATAAACAGGAGTTCATAATTAGTTCAGGATTGAGATCGAGTTACCTTAGGCTATCAATTTGAAATAGTCAATTTTAATAATAAACAACATTATAAAAAAAAAAAAGTGACTATTTCGTGGTTCAGTCTTATGCAAACATCTTTTGCATAGGATGCCCCCGCTTGCATGTCTCCACATGAACGATTTCTGGATCACATCGTTTGTATCAAATACAAAGCGAGTCGCATCCATAGTGTCCCCAGAGTAAGGTACCCAACCTTATCCTTATATTTATGGACTGTTTTGGCTATATACTCAAACTTGATTCTCTTTTACGTCTCCACATAATGTTAAAGTATTCATGCTATAGCCAGAAGTTTGTTAGTTTATTAGATTTAGGCTCTTACAAGTGCAATTCACATATTTAATAACATCTTTACTGAATAAACCTCAATAACATTTTTATTATAAATAGAATATATTTAATATTTACATACTATGAGTTTTAGGACGCACAATCCAACAAAACAGACCATCTCTCATTTCCTTAAGATAGCCTACAAATAGGCATAATTTTGAACACGATTCCAATTTCTTCGGGTTTGCCATAAGTATGTGGTGCTAGATCCCCCAAATTTTCAGATGTCACAAACTACTTTTACGACCTCTCCATAACTCAAATGGTGTTTCAAAAACACTCTTTGATGGAACTTGGTTCAAAAGGTATGTTGTAGTCTCTACTGCATAACCCAAGAACAAGATGGGAAGAGAAGCATAACTCATCATGGAGCGAACCATGTCTAATAGGGTTTCGTTTCTTCTTTCTAATACACCATTCTGTTAAGGTGTATCGGATGCTGAGAGTTGAGATTTGATTCCATGTTCTATCATATAGTTCTGGAATCCTACATCCATGTATTCTCCATCTTGATCTGATCAAAGTGTATATATCCTTTTACCTAACAAATTCTCAACCTCAACCTTATACTCCTTGAACTTTTCAAGTGTATCATACTTGTGTTGCATTAGGTAAACGTACCCATATCTAGAATAATCGTCAGTGAAAGTGATGACTTATTCAAAACTCCTCTTTGTTCTAACATTTATAAGACCACAAAGGTCTGAATGTATAAGTTCCAAGGAATCTTTGGCTCTTATAACCTTTTCTAGTAAAAGGTCGTTTTGTCATTTTTCCTTCGAGACAAGACTCACATACCGATAAAGAATTTTCTTCTAACTTGATTAGAAGTTCATTCTTAACCAATTTCTCAATCCTATTGAGATTAACGTGACCTAGTCTTAGATGTCAAAGATGAGTGTTTTCTTTTGGAGAAACTTTCCTTCTTTTGAAGTATGAACATTTCAACAATTATGGAGTATTTTAGATACTAACAGTCTTAGTACATATAAGTTGCTTTCATTTTTTGTTGAACATATTTCAACATCATTTTTAGAGACAAATGCTTTATCACGATACGATATATTATAAGAATGTTCTAGTAAATAAGATATTGAAATCAAGTTCCTTTTAAAGTTTGGAATAAAATACACATTGTCCAACAATATGAATTTATAATTAAAAAAAAAGTAACTTAATGCTCCATACTGCTACAGTTGAGATTACCGCCTATTCCTATCCTGAGAGTCATCTCCCTAGCCTCGAGCTGTCTCTAGGAATTACTTTCCTATAAAGAAGTGCAAACATTGTTAGTGGCTTCTAAATATCCAGGTATTGCTATCATGTTCCACTAAGCACGTTTTAAAAACAAGTAAATCATATTTATCATTTTTTTTCTTCTCTTCTTAGCCAAATAAACTGGGCAGATCCATTTTCAATGCCTATCCTAGTTGCAATGGAAACAATTTCCTTTTACACCTTTGATCTTTTTCCCTTTTTGGGTGGCAGCAAGTGGATTGGCTTTATTCTTTCTTTTACCACATTTCTTCTTCTTCCACTTCTTGGAGGATGAGGAAGAAGACAATGACTTGGTCCCAGAGGTTTAACCTCTATGGAAATTTTTTGAAGAAGTGGTAGTGTTTGCCTCTCCGTCATTTCCCTTGACTTTCATCAAGGACTTATAAGTCTGAAGCTTGTTTAGGAGAGTGGTAAGGTTGTACTTAATCTAATTCATAACCGCATTACTACGGAATTGGAGATAACTCTTTGGAAGAGTCTCATAAAGCTAATTTGACTTGCTTCGTCTATGACAGCACCATTCATTTCTACCATGTTGAAATGGACCATCATGTCAAGGACATGCTCCTTGATAGACACCCTTTTTTTGGCATACGAGCATTAAAATGGACTTTAAAGCATCATGCCTGAGATTAGTGGTCGGTTGGCCAAACATCTCCTGTAGAGACTCCATGATCTCCAGACCATGACTTCATGCTTCTTGGCCAATACTTCAGATAAGCTAGCTAGAATGTAGATGTTGGCCTTTCCCTTGGCTGTTCGTCAGGCCGTATTGATTGTATTTTTCCATTGTGCATAGTTATCACCATTTAATTTAGCAGTTCCAAGCAAGAAGATTACTTCGCTAGTCATATTTGCTTATACAAAACAAATCATTTATTTTATACACTTATGCAAAAAATCATTTTTATCCAATCGGTTTAGCAAAAACTAAATAGTGAAATCAATATTACTTTATTTTGCAATGATACTTCAGTGAAGTAGAATAAGTGTCACCTTGGGGTGAACAGTTACTCCTTCACTGAATTGAGACATTCTCAATCAAACATTACACCAAAATAACTTTTCTTCCTATAATATTTTATCATCATTAATTTGGTCCAGAAATCTTTACTGCTTTAATGCTTTCTTATAAATGTAACCCTTCATTTTCAACCCTATAGCCCCACCCCAACCAATCTACTTTAGGGAAGAACATAACTGATGCAATTGATTATATCGATCTTATCCATTTCTGGAGTTTGATATGTCTCTTTCCATGCAAACACCTTCCTAAGGGGGACGATCCTAAGGCGTCACAAAGTCGAGCATGGAGATGAAATTTCAAACCAATGAAGGAGGCCATAGGATGTGTTAATACACGTCCTTCTTCCCCTTACTATTAACACTTTCTCCATTCACCTTAATATTGACCCTGCAAATACCTTCCTAAGGAAGGGTGCATTGAGGGTGTCATGGTCATGCTTGTCTAGGGCATGTTGCCTATGGCCGCATGTCCGCCTCTAGTCCTTTTTACCATGCTTTCATCCTATGTATTTCCTTTTGCTAGGTAGTTTACTTTTAATGTACTTTTCTTAGTATATGACCGCTCGCCCATTTCCATATGCAAGGGTAGCGAATGTGTTTTTGTTAAGAATCCACTATATGGGGGGAAGATTAATCATCATATCTTCATACTAGTGAGTTGTATGCTATAAACTCGTGTTGTTGCTTATTGTTTTCTAGTCGTACGACTAATCTTCATTTCTTAATCATGTTTTCAAACGTTTGTGAAATTTTTTTCTTCTAAACCCGTTTTCTAAAATCTTTTCTCAAGAATAGGGGTGGAGGTTGTGAGAAACGCTCATTGTGCCATCGACTATTTGGATTTGGTTTAGTTGACTTGTTCAAGGGCGAGAACAAGTGTCGCATAATCGCCTCAAGTCCCTTACGACGGTGCGATTGTGACAAGAGCATGAATCTCGCATTGTGAACTTTTAGGGAGAACATGAGTGGAAAAACGATATATCATATATTTTTTTTCCTCCCACTAAGTGTTTTGCAAAAGATGGGTTTATTAACTTAGTAAAATCCGACTATTTTATTTTAATTAAGTCCTTGTTAATTTGTTCAATATAACACTTATATTGATTATTTTTACAATATGTAGTTTCATTTATTAAACTCTTTAAAAAAATGAACCACTTATTGCATGCTTATAAAATATTTTTCTAATTTACCTTCCAGGTCGGTTCCCAGGTGGAGGTGTTTCATTTTCGTCAGCTTAAATACCCCTTCTAGATAGAATGTTCCTAAGACATAGGTCCCTTATGAGCAATTATTTTATAAATTTAATCTTTTAATGGAGTTCATTTTAATCCTATTAAAACAAATTAAAAGATTAACCTATTTCTAATCTCATTATAAATGCGTTTAACATAAATCTAGATGAATTAATTTTAAACCATTTAAAATTAATTTGGACCTATGTTCGCATGCAACTCTTGATTATAGATTTTAATTCTAATTTCATTATATTTATAACCATTCTAAAATAATGAAAAATAAAATCTATAAATTTGCATTTTATGACATTGATTAAATATAACATTTATATTAATCTAAGTAATGTCATGCTCAATGCAAAGTTCATTTTCATTTTCATTAAACAATATAACAATTAGTATTGTCATTAATGAATCAATTCACGTGCTATCATACTATATAACAAATATTCTAGTATGATGCATGAGCATGCTTAATTAGTCATGCAAACATAATATAACACTTATATTAAAAGGATGCATGAAACATGTTTATCCTAAAGTGGGATTTTAAATCTATATGACATACAATATGCAAGATATAAATCATATATATAAACATACATCTCATGCACATTCAATTATATAAAAATAATTAATAGACCGATATTTGGCATCCTAATAAAATAATTAAATTAATATAATCGAATTATAATTTTAAACAAATAAAATCTAAAACCCTAGATTTTAGAAAATTCTAAAACAAAATAGAAAAAAGTTGCTTATGTTTGGTGGTGACGATGGATAAATAAGAACTCAAAACGACGATCCTGTTGGGATGATGCCCATTACTCTCGTTGGGTCCTGTAGTTTGTAAACATTGGATTGAACAAACGCTTATGATGTAATAATATGAGATATTTTCTTCACTATTGTCTATGAAAGATGAGATGCTTTATTTTCTTTACCACAAACCAATAAACTAAGATCCCTGATTGTCATTGTAACTTAAGCATGTATGTGGAGACATACAAGTGGATCATGCCTTAAGTGATAATCAAAATGGTCTTAGTATATGGATATAGGAGGGAAACCTTATCCTAGTGACATATGGATGCGGCCCACTTTGTAGATTGTTACAAGTGTTGTGATGTGCTACAGATGGTTTGATCCTGATCATTCATGTAGAGACATGCGAGCGGGGGTGTCCTATACAAAAGAGTTTGTATAAGATTAGACCAAGAAGTGCTTTAGTCTTGTTATATAACATCGTTCCTGACAGAGACTTCACTTCACTAGGATGACCATAGGTAACATGACCTTAATCCTGAGTGAGTTGGGAACTCCTACCTTTGAGGGCAGTCCTTTGATTTGCATGGGTGCGAGTGGCCTGATTGCTGACTCAAACCTACCACTTTAGGGATTCATCTGATTGGGGAGCTGGGAACTCAGCTACAGAAGATGGAATTCACTTCTTCCTCGAAGCAAGGATAAGTAGATAGATTGCTCCCATAAGGGCTGATTCCGGGGCTTGAACGATATGGTGCCATACACCTTCTCATGGTCCGAGAGGTGTCCACTCATAGTAGGACTATGAGATATTGTTCATTAGAGGGATCAGTGGTACTTAAGGAGGTAGATGTAACTATAGGGGTAATGTGAAACCCGAATTTCTATTTTCCTTACTTAAGCAAGTGATAAAAAGAATTAACTAAGTAAAAGTTAAATCCTAAGTTAAGGGGGAAGGAAATTTCTAAGTGTTAAGTAGATTTTCCTTGAATAATTTAAGTTGAGCTTTAATTGGTAAAATTGTAATGAAATTTGTATAATAAATAGGTTGTAGAAAACAGTTAGTATGATTGGTGAAAGAAAGAATGGAGATTTGAAAGGAGAAAATAATATTAGAAAAGTTGGGGAAAAATATTAAGTGGGAATAAATATAGAAATTAAGTACGTGGAATTAATGTGGAATAATATAAAGATTGAGTTTGGAAAATTCGGGGAAGAATACGGCTAAGTATGAAAAATTAAGGAAAAATATAGAAAATATTATTTTGGAATTATCCTGGAAGATCCATGTAAAAATATCATTAAGTGGTGAGTAAACGGGTAAAATATATATATATACGGGGAATATTTGTCATAGTAGCTAAAGATGGAGAGAGCGAGATCATTGAGATCGAGACCAGCAAGATTGGAGAAGAAATAAGAGAGAGCGAGATTGGATAGAAGATGGGAGAAAGCGAGACCATCGAGAAAGCTGGAGAGAGCGAGAGTGAAAGAAGTTGGAGAGAAAGCTGGAGAGAGCGAGATTGGAAGCGAGATTGGAGAGAGCTGACCAACGAGATTGCGGAGAGAGCGAGACAAGTGAGAAAGTGAGTGAGAGCGACACTGCCGAGAGCGGAAAGAGCGAGAGTGCCTATGTGTTAGCCTTACTTTGTCTGATTCGAAGTCACGCCCACGCCTCGCCTATGCATTGAACGACCGAGCAACCATCGATGTATTTGGACGCGTTGGGGGATTATGCTGTAAAAACCCTAATTTGAATACAAACAAATTGAAGACGTAAGGCAAACGTCAATTAAAATCTAGGTGTCCAATTTCTTCTGGGATCTTTGAGAAAAACACATTGAACCAAGGTGAAGTCAGCTTACATTGATAAAGGGAGGATTAAACATTTGGCCATGTAGCAAAGTAGGTGCTGTCAATCCCACGAGCAATTTGAACGCCTATAATTAGGGAGTTGGGATTTCATTTTCAAATCACACAAAAATCATAAATTTCATAGAAAAAGTAGAGGGCAGTGAGGGTTCAGAGGAATGTGTCAATTTTGGATGAGGAGATCTTCCAATCTACTCATGCGTTTGGAATGATTCCAAAGCCATCTGAAAGCTCTGAAAGTCTAGTTTTTAGAGTAGGACTGCTGGAAGAAAAGGCTCAAAGAAACTGGGCTGAAGGTTGAGAAGAAGACAGAAGGGTCAGACTGTCATATCAGTCTGGGCCAGTCTTGAAGATTTTGAGATTCCGGCCAAACCACGAGGAATTCTGAGCTGAAAGTTTAGGGTAAGATTCCTAAGACATTTTAGAATAAGTTTGTATAATGAAGTATTTCCAAATAAGATTTGGAACTATAAGTAATCTAAGTTGCAATTTGAATATGGATTCTAGGGGTGAAAAAGGGACCCGAGGAGCTATTAGAGTGAAAAGTTCCTAAGAGTTCGAGGTGAGTGGCTAAAATGTTTTCGAACTAAAAAGTTGTTAAACTATTTGAATACAAACGTTTTACAGAAAGCATATTTGCGAAAATGATTCTCATGCCTACTAGTTTTATAAAGTGGTTTCCAAGCAAGATCTGAATTGTGTTGTGAACGCTTGCCTATTGTTGAAAAACTATTTACATATGTATATGTATTGATTTTATCTAGCATGCGTTACCATCTTTAAAGCCATGTTGTATATGTGTTATACTGTAAATACTTTAAAGAGAAAAGTTGTTTATAAATAGTTTTGGTAAAATGCGATGCCGAAGTACAAGGAGAAGGCATCCACCCAACTAGATACTGAAGTACAAGGAGAAGGTATCTATTGTACTGAAGTACGTTTGAGAAGGTACCAAGCCAACGGATACTGAAGTACGTTGGAGAAGGTATCTGAGTAGCTCGATACTGAAGTACAAGGAGAAGGTATCTGAGCAGTAGTAGTACCTAATGTGTGAAGGTACTTAGTGTGACCACAGGTGAATAAAGTCAGAGATTGAGCAAAAAGGTTCTCCCTGGACTAGTAGTTGGTGTTGGGATTATTTTACCAACTTTATAGTACTTTGATTTGAGAAATGATTTTACTGTTTTATGTTTAAAATAGCTTTAATAATTTACGCTTGGAAAATATTTATGCTGCAAAAGTTTATATTTCAGATAAAACTATTTTCTGAAATTATGCATGAGAATTTATTATGTTTTCTCGGTCACTCACTGGGCGTAAGCTCACCCCGTTTTCAATGTTTTTTTCCCCCCACAGGTAGCAGTCAAATCCTCTGAAGACAGCTCAGTATCTGCTCTGCCACTAAAGGACCAAAAGACTTGTAACCGTTTGTTAGGTGGTTACAGTTAATATTGTACACATGTTACTATTGTTCATATAAGGACTAGGGTTTGTGGGTTTTGGGACTTGTAAATCTAGTTGTGTAATGACTCTATTAAGTTTCTAAGTTTATAAATTGTGGGCCTACAAGCCGTTCCGTTGCATATAATTTGTATTTGGTATCAGAGTTATTCCGTAAGAGTTTTAGCAGTAAGTGTCAGCCTAAGGGTTGATAATTGCTGCAGTCACGCCATTTCTTAGGCTTAGAAGGTGGTCTGGGGCGGGATGTGACAGGTAAAACGGTAAATTAGCCTAGTTTACTACGAGCATCTGTGAAGGCTTATCGTACTATTGACTGGTTATATCCGATGGACACAGAAATATATCTGTGGTGAGAAGAGTGCAGCTACCGGTCTTTAGTGGAGTGTATGCCAGTTAACGAATGGTGGATCTCGTGGCTAAAGAGTTTAATCAGCTATTCACATACAGTTGAAGCTTCAAGCTATAGGTCTATAAGGTCCCCTTGGTAGCTCAATGAATTCAAGTTGAGAATCAATTTTTGGGTCAGTTTGAAGTGTTCAAATTGACAAAAGGGAGTTTGATTATATATGATATGATTAAATTGGTTCAGTTATATATGATAAAATTGACATGATGTATCAGATACATTAATTAGAGGAAATGGATATAAATATGATTTATATCAAGTAGAGGAGAAAAGAACTATGGTTTAAATGTTACATATGATGTGATATGAAAACTATAGATTATAAATATAATATGATAAGTTAGTTATTATATTTATTTATAATTAAATCAATTATGAGATAATTGTTGGTAGTTTTCTCCTTAACCGTACGTGAAAGTGGGAGGTTTCATTCAGTTTTTCATAACTAATGGATAAAATGACAATTGTTCTCATTTTGGAAATGAATCATTGTATCGCTTGATAATTGTATGCTGCCTATCCTTAACTCATGAGAGCCTACACGACAGCTCAAAGTATTTTCCTAAACGATCGTGAACACGCGCTGTTTCCTAAACGATCATGTGCCTAAGCAAGATTCACTAGATGATCGTCTAAACGATCAGACCCACATTACCTAAGCAATCGTGCAATTTTTCTAAACGATCAAGCATTAGTCTATACGATAGACTCTAAACTCTCCCACTTGCTTGGTCATTGAATACGATCATTCTTTCCTCCTTCCCTCTCCCAAATCCAACGGAGCCCACACCTCCTAGATTCTCACTCCAAGAATACCAAGGTCACTAAGTGGTGGTGTCCAAGTTACTGCTTGTTCGTTCGTGTAGAAGACTATTCATTTGCTGAGTGACAACGAGAGATTTAGGTAGACGATTGGCTTGGTGTTGTAGCGACAGCGAGAGGTGTTGATCCAAGCGAAAGCGAGAGATAAACAGAAGAAAAGTTCTTCAAAGGTGAGTCTGTTCCTTTGTATTTATTTGTTGAAAGCATGTCGTAATTTGTTCTGAAATGCAACTTGTATGTATATTTGTGAATGCTTGTTTTTCTGTCATAATGAATTTAGTATGATCTTGCTTCCGCTCATAGGTACTCTTTGATAAAAGTTCCCTCAGACCAAACGTTTAAAATAAGACCCTAGGTGTCCTAAACATACTAATCAAATTTCAGCACAATCCAATAGTTAGAACTCTGGTATCAACAAATTTGTAAAAGTTGTCCCTGAAAAATCGAACTGCATTGTATAGTTTCTTTCTGTTTTTTCTTGTTTCGCGTTTGTTTTCCCAGGTTCTTTTCACAACAACTTTTTCCACAAACCACACGGACTTACTCGATTTACAGTAAAAATGCCAAAAAAAAGGGCGCTTACATAACCAAATCAAGTAAAGCAAGTCTATGTGCCAAATACCGAAAACATCTATTAAGCCAAAAATACCCAAATGAAATTTACAGTACTCATCTCATGAAAACAGTACACAATAGCACCCATCATGTTCTCTATTTTTTTCTTTTGTTTACAAAAACCAAAAAACAAAATTTCAAGAATTGACTTTGGTACCAATTGAAGGGAATCGAATTCCCAAGGACGCGTGAAATCACCTTGTATTTTGTTTTTCAAGTTTTAAAGAAACAAAAACATCAAATAAAACAGAAATAATAATGGATAAACATTATAGGAAGCATGCTTTAAAAGAATAAATAAAGGGATTAAGCAACAAACCTTTGTCGAATTTTGAACTCTTCACGTTTTCCTCTCCGTCTTCTCACGAACTTTTCTTCAACGAACAAGGGACACCGTCGCAAGTACAACCTTGTTATTCTCTAGGATCCAAGGGTAAAAGAGTGGTCTCTATCACCCTGGAGGAAGAAGAATAATAGAGAATGGTCGAGAGGAAATCTAGATTGGAGACTAGGGTTTTTCACAATGAAATTTTATTCCCTAACTTGGCCATAAAGGGATATTTCTATGGAGAACAAGTCCTTATCAATTTACCCGTAAGCTCAATTAATTAAATAATATTTAATTAATTAATTAACAAATTGATTAAATAAGCATATATATTAAATCTAATTTAATATATATAGTTGATTGATTAATAAATAAACATCACATGTTTATTTGCCTTGACCTCTAAAAATTAATTAGTAATTATTCACGAATCTAATTCATAAGAATTTAATATTTGAATTGAAGGAAATCGGACATGAGGATTTCCATGAGCAGTGGAATGATCGTTCCAAATTTCATCCGTATATGAACAACAACAATTACAATCCTTTGAAGACTCATCCGTATAGAAACGGATACATACAAGTTACGCATAAAACAAAATTACAATATGCTTTTAATAAGATCAAGGGAAAAATTAACATACCTTTGAAGACTCATCTTCAAACACCCTCGATCATGAATGCTCGTTCAAACAGCAAGACAGCAATTACGAAAGCTCAAACACTTCGACCGCACCACAGCACTATCACAGCGTCCATGAACTCAGCGATCTCCAAGACCACTAACACAGCGAATAGCCTCCAAATACCTCGAACTATGTTGAGTTGAGTACGACACTACCACAATGGCTACCTTGTTATTCTCGGTGTGAGAATCCAAAAGTGTGGGCTCTATGTGGACTTGGTTTGAGGAAGAGACTGGAGGAACAATCGTGTAAATGATTGAGCAAGTGGGAGATGGAAAAGGTCTATCGTATAGATGATGCCCAATCGTTTAACAAATGCTCTACGATTTTTTAGCAAAAGCTCCACGATCGTTTAGCTAAAGGCCAGATGAGCGAAGTATCGTGTAGTGTCACTCTACAATCGTTTAGTCTCTCTTCAGCTGTCATTTAATAAATCTCATTCACTTGATAGCCAACCGTGAGTAATTTCTGAGAATGGAAAATCTCAATCATCAACTACTAAATTTAGGAAAATATTTTTTCTTTTATCTCACGGTTACCGTGAAACCACCAATAACCACTCACTCAATTGGTTATTAGAGAAAAAGATATAATTATCTAATAATTAATATTATTATAAATATATATGATAACCAACTTACTACATTATATTTATAACCTATAATTTTAATATTTCATCTCATGAAACATATAAACCATAGTTTTTTTTCTATTTCATGGTACTTAATATAAATCTCATTTACATTAATCCTCCACTTGATGTATCTCATACATCACACCAATCATATCATATATAATCGAATTACCTCTTGTCAGTTTGGACATTTCAAATCAACACCAAGAACTGATCCTCAACTTGAATCTATTGAGCTACCAAGGGGACCTTATGGACCTGTAGCTCGAAGCTCCAACGGTACGTGAATAACTGACTAAACTCTTTAGTCACAGGATCCACCATTTATTAATTGCCAGACACTCCACTAAAGACCATCAGTTGAACTCTTCTTACTACGGATATATTATGTGTCCATATCAACCAATCAACAGTGCGATAACCTTTCATAGAGCGCTCGTAAGTACGACTGGGTTAATAACCGTTATGCCCTCGTAGTTACATCTAACTCCTTAAGTACCACTAATCCCTCTAATGAATATAAGTCATAGTCCTACTATGACTGAGTCATCTCTTCCAAAGTGAAGCTGTGGCTACTATATTCAAGCCCCGGAATCAGACCTTAAAGGAGAAATCTATTTATTTATCCCTGCTTCAGGGAAGGAGTGAATTCTATCTTATGTAACTGAGTTCCTAACTCCTAAATCAGACAAATCCTAAAAAAAGTAAGCATGTTGAGTTGGCAATCTGGGCATTCTCACCCATACTAATCAAAGGACCGCCCTCAAAGGCAAGAGCTCCCAAAACACTCAGGATTGAGGTCATGTCACCTATGGTCGTTTAGGTGAGATAGTAAGTCTCCAATATCAACGACATTATATATAAAGACGAATCATCTCGTGGTTCGGTCTTATACAAAATCTTTGTATAGGACACCTCTACTCGCATGTCTCCACATGAATGGTCAGGATCTACCATCTGTAGTAGTTCACAACACTTGCGAACCTCTACAAAGCAGGTCATATTCGTAGTGTCACCAGGATCAGGTATCCCTCCTTAATCCTTATACTACAGACCTATTTAGGTTATCACTTAAGGCATGATTCACTTGTATATCTCATATATATGCTTAAGTTTACATACAATAACCATGGAACTTTGTTTATTGGATATGAGTAAATGCCAAATTAAATAACTCTTATTTTATTCATAACAATGTGTATAGATTACAAACTACGAGACTTCGGGAGAATTAGGACACCAATCCCAATATGAATTTTATTCAAATATTTCAATCTTAATTATAGATCACATCTATAATTAACTATATCATATTAATCTCATTAATATGTTATTCCATCAATTAAATTGAACAATTCAAATCATTCTTCTTATCTATCCTTTAGTGAGCTAGCAAGGGGACCTTATGGACTTATAAATTAGAAGCTCCACTGATATGAGATTAATTAATTTCCACTGATATGAAATTAATTAATTTTCACTTATATGAGATTAATTAATTAAACTTTTTAATTAAATTAATCAATCTTCATTAACTATCGGTCACTCCTCTAAAGACCGATAGTTGCACTCTTCACACTGTAGATATATTTTTGTGTCCATGGATATAACCAATCAATAGTGCATCGATCCTTTACAAATTGCTCATAACTACAACTGGATCAAATTACGTTTTACCCTTATAGTTACCTCTAACTTCTTAAGTACCACTGATTCCTCTAATGAACAAACAATTTATAGTCCAAATATAAATTAACACCTCTTGGGCTAGTGAGAGGTTGAGGCCTCAATGTTCAAGACCCAGAATCAGCTATTAAGGGAGCAACTTATCCACTTTTCTTAAGGACGGGAATGAGTGAATTCCATCTTATGTAGTTGTGTTCCCAGCTCCCTACTCGGACATGTCCCAAAATGGTAGGCTTGTTGAGTCGGCTAACAAAGCCACTCTCACCCATGCAAATCAATGGATTGCCCTCATAAACAGGAGTTCACAACTCACTAAGGATTAGGTCAAGTCACCTATGGTCATCCTAGTGAAATGAAAGTCTCTTCTAGTAAGGGTGTTATATAGAAAGATTATTCATTTCGTGGTTCGGTCTTATACAAACTTTTTCTATAGAATACTTCCGCTCTCATGTCTTCACATAAACGATCAGGATCTGATCATTTGTAGTACTTTACAATAATTGTAACATCTACAAAGTGGTTGTATTCGTAGTGCCACCAGGATAAGGTATCCAACCTTATCCATCTACTACAGATCATTTAGGTTATTACTTCTATCAACTTCGCTGCATTAATCTCATTGGCTACAAGACTAGCAACATTTATTAACAAACACATCTTAATGATTGCAACTGCTTCTTCATTCAGGTTCTCCCAATCTTCAGTGTTATGCAATTTCTTGTAAGTTAAGAAATCCTCAAAACAGCATCTTCCAATACCCAAATTTTTTTTCCAACAAATTTCACAATTCCCTCGAAACCTCTTGGCTTTGATAACCCCGTGACTCCTGACCAAAAGCTCTAATACCACTGCTTGGGAATCTATATTTAGATGTAAATAAAATGCAAAAAAACTAAATTATATCTAAATTTCACGCTTCCACAAGTTAGAACCAAAAAAGGTTAATGATCATAACATTGACAAATAATAAAGAGAATGGAAAAAAGAATGACACAAAAATATACTGATTCACCCCAGACTCAAAACTACATCCAGTCTTCTGCAACTATAAGTTTTACTATGATGAAGATTGCAGTGGCTCCAAAACTCATGCTACAAATCTCTATCCAAATAGTTAACCACGAATTATTTGATTCCCTATATTACAACTTGATATCTTGAAATTAACGATTAAGAGAAAACACCCAAAAATCAAGATAATACTTGCTCTCAAATACCCTCACTATCTCACATGGACTACATCAAAAACAAAGGAACATATAATTCTTGGAAAAACAAAGAATTGAACTTCTGCCGCAAGAAACCTTCAATTGCCGTCTAACTTGGACTTTTCTCTTTGATATTTTTTTGTAGCCAACTCTCATATTTTCATGTAAACATGTGTATATGTGTGTGTATATATATATATTTCATCATTGTGTGTTTCTCCATGGGTCCAACACATTAATGTCTCTATTTTTCCACTATCCAGTAATACCTCCCATACATAAATTTCCACGAGGAAAATATGATGCATGTGATTAGCTTTATAGACAAAAAATTATTATTATTATTATTATTATTATTATTATTATTATTATTATTATTATTATTATGTCGAAATGAAAATTTTAAAATTCACACCTGAATGACAGTGGGATGATGTTGATTAGTAAAGGATTTGGTCCATTGATTGAAAGTCATACGCTCTTCTTCTCCATTCAAGAATTCATCTCCAACCTTTTCTTTCTCCAAGATCTTTTCTACTTTCATTTTCATTTTCTTATACATTATCTCGATATCCAAAAACCACAATTTAAAAAACTTCAGGTTCACTCAATTATACTTTTATCAAAATAAAATACCTTCTTGTAGTTTCTATTTAGTCTATAGATTTAAAATGTTACATTTTTACTTCTAAATTTTGAATTACATTACTATTTAATCTCTATATTTTAAAATGTTATATTTTACCCATGAGTTTTGTTTCTAAATTGTTGTTAATGTTAATATTTATTAATTAATTAAAAAGAATTACAAGAAATATAATTAAATACAATTTCACTAATTTTCTAATTGATTCTTAATGTTAATGTTTACAAACTAGTTTCACTAAAAGTTAATGTCAAAAATCGAAATGAGCATTAAAAAAAATTTGGAGGTAAAGTTGTAAAATGTTGAAACTTACAAGTGAAATTTGAACTCAAAACTCAAAAGTAAAAATGCAAAAATTTGAAATCTAGAAACAGAATGAAAATTAAATTCAAATTTTATTAGTAAAATTATAACATTCAATAGCTTATAGACTAAAATAGAAATTAGACCCAAAACTTATGGATAAGAAACTTCTTTTCCTTTTTCTTTTTTTCAAATATCATTCAAATAGTTTAAGGATTAGTTTTTAAAAAATATTTGTTTAAATATTAGGCCACGTTTATTTTTGGAGAAACGTAATCCATCAATCATAATCTGGAAAGTGTGCCCCATTTAATTATGTCTGTTGTTGTTTACCTATAGTCCGTAATTGAAATGAAATGTGTGACCAATAGCCAAACCCGTAATCAACAAACACAATCTAATTGCAAGGTTGAAGGTGATCAATCTGTTTACGTTTGAAAATTATGTGGGATCTACTAGAAAATATCGTATCGTTACCATTATCGTTTCTGTTATTGTAATAGATACTGTTACTGTTACAATAGAAGAGTTATTAATCTATCACAATATAATTACTATTATCGTTATAATAACCGATGTGATTGATCATAAACGATAACGATAACGATAATGGTAATAAGATAAACTACGTTTACAAACATGTGTAAGTAAAAGAATTACTTTTAACTTAAAAGTATAATTTTTTAACTCAAAATATTTTCAAAATAGTTTTACTTCAACGTATAATTTTATATAAAAAAAAAAAAAGGAAAAGAAAAAGAAGGAAAAAATAATAATAATAAATGGATCGAAAATACAAACGTATTAAAAGTGGCTTCTCCAAAGAAGTGTGTCTTTGTTCACATTCAATTATTAGGGTGAATTATTATGGATTAAGAAAACATTTATGGCAAAATTTCGTCCTCACGTATAAACACGATGTTGTCAGCTGAAATGTCCACACCATGGTTCAATTTAAATCTCTTTCATGCCTTGTAGTTATAGCCTATAGGACATCCAATTTTACGTTTCCAAAATACTTTTATGTTTATTTTCTTTTGGTTTTTATACTCTTAATTCTTTTTTAATTATTGTTTTTATTAAATATTATGAAGTCGTTTAGTTGAAGATTTTTCTAGATGAAATTGATATAGACATTTAAAATCTATATTTGTTTCATGGTTTTCAAAATTTTGTCGAGGAATAAACTATTATTAGGCATCCTCTTTTTTACCTACAAGATTTTTTTTTTTTTTTTAATTTTCAAAACTGAGAGTTTTTTCTTTTTCCTTTTTGTTCTCTTTTTCATTTTATATATAATTTCATTTTAATGGTAGTTATTTATTTAATTAATATTAATTTAACAAAATTAATATAAATATTTATTTCAATAAATCAATAATATTCTATTAAAATCTTTACTTAGCTTATTTTTATAATAAAATTTTATTAAACAAATGCAATTATATATATATATATATAAATTATTAATTAATTAGCTAACAATATCTTAAATATATTGGTTTTGAAAATTAAGCCGGAAGACACTATTTTCATTTCTTTATTCATTATCTATTTTTTACATAAGGTTTAAAAAACCAAGCCAAATTTTGAAAACTAAAAAGAAAAGTAGCTTTTAATAATTTGTTTATCTTTTTAGAATCTGGCTAAAAATTTAACAATTGTTAAGTACGATGCAAGTTATGGTAAGAAACGAGGAGGAAATAGGCTTAATTTAAAAAAAAAAAAACGAAAAACGAAATGGTTACCAAACGATATCTTAGTTGTACAAAAATTTATTTTTCAATAAAATAAGGGAAATTGATTGTTTATTATTTTTATTGTAATCAAACAATTATTTATTAAGATTAATTTGAATTTGATCCTAGAACATACTATTGTTGTTGATTACAGTTAATTACTTATCATGATTAATTTTTATTACATCATTCATCATTAACGTATCATATTTATAAAACTCTTTTTAGTATTTCTTTTATTAACATATCATATTTTAATCTCATTTTTTCACTTTTTTATATAATTAGTGGGGAGACATATACTATGCACGTGGCTTGCATTTTTTTTCACATAAATGTTTTGAATAAATTTTAAATTTTAATTTAATGGTTTTTTTAAAATAAAATTTTGATCCAACATTCATTGAGTTTAATTCGTAAATATTTGACATGAAAAGAAGTAATTTAAAAATAGTATAAAAAATTATATATTTTTATTCTCAAGTTAATCGACAATGGATTTGAGATATTTTTAATGTTGTTGAAATTTTTTAGATAATTTTTAAAGGTAAATACATTTTTCGAATTAATATACTTATAATTCATTTTTCACTTTAAAATTTAAATAGTTGATATGAAATTTAAGACTATAAACAGAGAAAAACATATAAAAATATATGGAAGAATAAAATTAAAATATAATACAGATAAAGTTCTGAAATAAATTTATATAAAAGTGACGTAATAACCTATCTTAATTATTATTTCATGAAGAAATTCTTTTATAGTTGTTGGAAGATAGTGACTTTAGGAGAGAAATAAACAAATAAAAGAAGTTTTTATATAATTTTAAATGAAGCCCTTGTTTAAGTGGATTTTTTTTAGATCAAAAGGGGAAAAAACTCTATTGTTTATTTATTTATTTTTATAAAACCTCCAACTTCCATCAAAGTCTCTTTTTTTTCATTGTATTTTATTTAAATTGTCTACAATAATCATTTGATATACGTGCCCTAAATTTTGAATAATATAATACCTAATTGAATAAAATTATAAGGTCATTCTATTTCGTTAGTTTAAGAAAGTTTAAAAATATTTTAACGTATTTGTAAATTTATGTCGTGGAAAACAAATATAAGAAAATTTACATTATTGAATGAAAAATAGAAGAATGAAAACTATCATTAAAACAAAATAGAAATTTGAAAAGGGAAAATGGAATATAAAAAGTTAAGCAAAAGTGTCTAAATATTCAGAATTGAAATAATAACATTACTGATATATGGAGAAAAATAAATTAATGAATTTAGTTGCAGGTTGACTTTTCATAATCAAATAAATCTTCATCTAATTAAAATCCAATAAAAATAAATTCTAATGGTTAGAAGTCTAAAAAAAACAATTGATACAAATGAAAGATTTAATATATATATATATATATATTAGAGTTGAAACAATAACATTAAATAAATTAATGATTCTCTAGGCTGACTATTGAAAAGAAAAAAAAAAACCTTAACTTCCATGGCTAAAAATCTAAAAAAAAAGTAACAAAATTTAACAAAAAAAAAAAAAAAGATCGAAGGGTTGAAATAATAATATTAAATAAATTAATGGATTCTCAAGCCTGTCGGTTGAATTTTTATAATAAAATAATCTTCATCTAAAATCTTTAAAAAAAAAAACCTTTAATTTCAATGGCTTGATTCTAAAAAGGATTAATTAAGACAATTGATATAAATTAATATTTTATTTTGAATAATAATATTAATAAGTTGAAACTTGTTCATGACCGGATAATAATAATAAATAAATATGATTTACTACACAATATACCAATAGATTATTATAAAATTTATAGATATGTTAAATTATTATGATGGATTTTTTTCATGACTAAATAGTAATATTTAATTTTGTTAACAAATACCCTAAAATTATGAGATTATAGAGACGGAAAATCAATGGATGATTTTACTTTTAATAATAAAATTATATGAATTTTTACATTCTCTATTTTTCCAAATACCGTTACTTTCTCTTTATTTTTTTCTCCATCATCTCAACCAACTTTCTTTTTTCTCTTTACAATATGAATATCAATTGAAAATATCTCAAATTACAAATGAAAAAACAATAAAACATATCAATAACTATAAAGCCTCAGCTTAACAATATACCAAAAACTACAAATGAAGATGAACAAACATATGTATAAAGCTCACAACCTGAATTAAAAAATTCACAAAATTGTATATCAAAATATCATAATACCCTTTAAATTGCCCTTTAAATCCAAAATTTAAGGACATAATAATTTACATATATTTTATGTGTATAAATGAATAAAAAAAAAAATTATACCTTTTTAAGCATTTGAGCGAGAACTTCGGGGATTGCATAAATATCAACAAGGAGTAATATATCTTTGCAAAAGATATAAATTAGAAATCTGCAAATGCGACAGATTTTCTAACATGACAACTTATAAATATATCAAAGATTTAAACAAAATATAAAAGTTTAATCTAAAAAACAATCTTATTAAAAGTCTATATTTCAATAAATAAAAACCAGTCAAATCAAGCCTCAACATAATCTTCATAACATGATCACAAATTACAAATAATTTATTCATAGTGTACTTTTGCCAAAGAAAAAAGGATCAAATCCACGAAAATCCTCATTTTACACAAATTTTAAGATCCGTGGAAATTTTTAGCATAATGATAGAGTAAGAAAATTTGAAGAAATCATGTAATAGATGAATGGTATGTGAATCCAATGGTCATTCATCCCTGCCCATGATCGAAATTTTCAAAATTATGAAACTAAGTGAAACGACCACTAACCTTTTTAGAAATCTTGAACATCATTTTTGGGATTCAACAACTTTTAACGAAGAAATCACCATGCAACAAATTAATTTTATGAAAGTTCTTATTCATAAAAGGTTTCCATCGTGTTATATAAAGAACTAGTTATACTTGAAAGGTTTTAAAATGAAGGAGTTGAGAGGTTTTATAATGAAAGAGTATTTGAAGAGCAAAAAGTGAGGGTTTACAAAAATTTAGGTGAAGAGCAATAAGGGAAATTAAGGGAGAAAGGGCAAAAGTGGAATTTTGAGAAGAAGTAAAGGCAAAATGGAGAATCAAAGATTCTCCGCAAAATGGGGAGTCAAGATTCTCCCTATTTTGCCCCTTTTAATATAGTACAAGAAAGAAATTACGTGCTATGCACATGTTTATGAATTTTGTAATGAAGATTGAAATTTTATTTTATGCCAATTATAAATTTCACTAAAAAAACCCTATTTTTGTAATTATTTAGTTTGAAATATTAATTATGTTAAAATTATTTAAGTTTGTATTATTTGTTACTATTTATGAAAGCCTAATTTTCAAATATTTCATCGGTTGTTCATGAATAAAAAGAATGTAATTTTTAATTTTTTAAAAATAATAAATGGTGTAAATTATTCTAACATATTCGGATATATTTATTCATTGTATAATAATGATGATTGAGCGTAAAAAAATATAGTTCTTAGGCTGATTATTACTATTATTATTTTAGTTTTAAAGATTTTGTTGGTTTTTTAAATAGATCTTTTTGAGGTTTTTTATATTAAAATCACACCAAAAATAAAACTAATTTTTTGGAAAAAAAATATCTCGTGGTTATAAAAAAAAAAACTATAACAATTTTGATATTGTTTTATATTTGAAATGGAAAATAGATCTTTTTTGAAAGGTAAAATAGATGCTTCATTTATAATTTTTAAAGTATAACATTAAATATATTTTTCTCCAAAAACCTTACAATTTTAATTTCACATTTGTATCTTCCTTTAATTTTCTCAAATCCTTTCTATATCTCCTCCTTATCTAATTTTCTTATGTCATCTAGATACTTCAATCTTTTCCATTTTTTCTCCATTATTCCTCACAATTGTGGTCGAAGATATTTATGAATATAATGAACTTTATTATGGTGGATCACTGTATCTAAAAATGTATCTAAATGGATTACAAATAGATTAAAAAGTAATTAAAAAAAATATAAGCCCGTTGCAATTAGACACAAATAAATTGAAAAACAAAAATTGAGTAAAACTAATTACATAATCTCTCTTCTTCCTCTTTTTTCATCTTCATGCAAAAAAAAAAAAAAAACAAAAACAAAAACAAAAACAAAAACCTAAACAAAATTAAATGAGTTAGTAAGATTTTTTATAAAATTAAAAATTAAAAATTAATTAAAATAGACTAACCATAAAGTAATAAAATAGGATTAGATTAGGAATGAGATAGAATTTAAATTTAAGAATTACAAAATTAGAATTAAAAGAATTAAATCAATTCTTATATGATATTCCTTAAATTTCTAACATCTCTCACCATATCCTTATATCTATGGAAAAAAAACTTTTATATAAAAAGCAAACCAATATCAACAAAATCGTCAACAATGTATCAAAATCTCTTTTGGTCTCGGGTTTCGATTATCATTCCAAATAAAATTTGTGACAATCTTAGAACAACAAATAGATGGTTAATTAGACTGTGAAACCCAATTTATTTATTCACAACTTTTCATTTAAATATAAATCTTATCTCATATATTCTATTTATTTTTTTGTTTCTTCCAATGGAATAACAACTTCAAGGCAAATATTTGACTTCAAAAACTTCCTCAAAACAATTTAGGGGTGATAAAATAAATAAAGAAAGAAAGAAAAATGATGATAATGGTACCTCTTCATTAACTTTGGTAAAACATTTTCATTTGGAGAACAAAAAAATTTTAGTCTCCATCATTTTTTTTTTCTTAAAGATTTTGCTTCTGAATTTTTTGTGGAATTTAAAATTTTGCAATGACAATGAATGCATTGGTCATCAATTTTTTTAATTTTATAGGTACAACATACACCTAGATATTCACCATGGAAGAGTTGTGTCTTATCATCATCAAACCCAAATAGTCATGTCCCTCTAATATCAACATACACATGAATTACTACATGGATTGAAGGTCCACCTAAACAATAGTTGTGTCCCTTTAACATCAAGAGACACATGAACTACTACATGAGTTGAAGAGCCACCTAAATAATTTGAAGAACTATTGAGGGCAAGAAGGGAATTATAAAAAATATGTAAGGAGAAAAAAGGAAGAAGAAAATTCTCCCCTATAGCCCATTTTAATATAATATAGATACATTATTTATTAAAATCTAGTTCCTTAAATTACTAATATTGAACTTAATTAATTATAAATGTGATGAAGACAATTAATTAAATATATTATTTGATTAATTTTAATTATAAATGATTTAATTTTCAAATATTTATAATTAAATTTATTATTGATTATTAATTAATTAATTTTTATCAATATATTGAATGATATTTGTTGTTTAATTAATTAATATATTAAAACTATATAAGATTGACATGCTTAATTTCATAAATTAAATACAAATATAATTTTTATTTATAAAATTTAATATAACATTGTTCATGCACAATCAAATATAATCATTTTATTTATTCTCATTTTATTCTCAAACATCTTATTCTCTGATATATTTTTATTCCCAAACATCTATAAAACCTTAAACTAAATGATCCTTATGCAGTCTTTAGGACCCAAAACATCAAGTGGTTGGATTGTACTATTACAGTTAACTCCATGTTTAGCGTTTCAATTATAATCATTAGTGTTTCCAATTATTATAATTTATAATCAATCATATTATTACCATTTCAAATCCCACTTTGTTAATGTGTTTACTATTTCTCACTCATCTTTTATTCCTCTCTTTCTTACAATGTTTACTATTTTCTATCAAAACCAAATAGTCTCTACACCCAGACACATGCTAATTATAATCTACAAATTGTTATAACCCACAAACTAAAATAACCCTACTATAGTAACTAACTTAGCACCCAAACACTCTTATAAGAATAGGAATTTAGTCTATCAAATTTTAATATCTAGTTTGGTCTGTCATTTTTTGTGTGGAAAAAATCGATTTACAACCACTTGTTGAATGAGAAATTTTGGACCAATCGCAAGTTGCCACTTCATTTACTAAATTAATGATGAAATTTCAAATCAGTAAATTTAGACCAATTAGGAGTTGACACTGACCTGAGTTGAAGTTGAAGACAAATTTTGGTAATGTCACATAGTGTCGACATAACCGTTGAATCGGGTAAGATTAATTTAGCCCAATCTGATATGATTATTTGAGTAAAAGTCCAGTTGAGTCCAAAATTGGGCTTAATGAGGCCTAAATACCAAAGTAGGCCCAAATCCAAATAACTGAGCCCAAGGGCTAGGCCCAAATCCACGGGTCCGCTAAACACATGGGTCAACCAGGGCCAAACCCATGGGCCAACTAAACCCATAGGCCAGCCAGCTCAAGCCCATGAAGCCCATCAAAGAATCCTATAAATAGAGGAACTCTTCCCATTTTAAAGGTCAGCATTTCTACCGTCAGAGAGCCCTAAGAGAATTTATCAATAAGCAGAAAACTCCCAAGACTCTTGAAGCTGCACTCCTAGAAAACAGAAGACCGTTGAAGACATAAACACTCTTCCAAGACTTCTACTCGTTCGATGCTTTTCTTCTTCAAGTCAAGCACATTCACCCAACCGAGAGAGAATCAGAGGATCAAGTACTAGAGATCGAACTATATCGCATCAAATCAACCTCAACATCAACACCAACTCAAGTTCAATTCCACGAAACAAGTTTCTCCGTAAGCCTCGTGTGAACAAATTGGCACGTCCAGTGGGACATCTTTACCTCTCATCTCTCTCAACATCCAAATAAGACAAATGACACCTAAAAAGATGGCATCCAGAGCTTCCTCCACAAACAGCTCTTGCATAGGACCTGTCACTCACGACTGCTGAAGAGAAGTCACGCTGGAGCAAGAGCAAAGCTCCCTCATGGCCCACAACATCTTGAGGCAAATGACGAAGTCCCCACAAGGCGGGGTTGTCATCAAGCAGAACCCCCTGTTTGAAAACTCTACTTCTACCTCCAGCAAGCCAAAAAGAGATTCAGAGCCATATGTGATTTCTGTCATGATGGCAGACGTGATGGCTGAGGCGGCCATGGCAAAAATGGAAAGGAAGATCAACTTTCTGATGAAAGTTGTCGAGGAGCGAGACCATGAGACCGTTGCCCTGAGAGAACAAATGCAGTCTCAAGAGGCTGTTGAATTAAGCCAAGCACCCACGGTCAAAGCAACTGACAAGGGGAAGACTGTGCTGTAAGAAAACCAGCTGCAACAATCAGCTTCGGTGGACTTTCTGTCGTCCAACAACTGTAAGACATGATCATGACCTCCATAAGGGCTCAATATGGAAGCCCAGCTCAGAATTCCTTCATGTATTCCAAGCCATACACCCAGAGGATCGACAACTTGAAAATGCCTGCAGGGTATCAACCCTCAAAGTTCCAACAATTCGACGGAAAGGGCAACCCAAAGCAACACATTACCCACTTTATAGAAACATGCGAGAATGCAGGAACAAGGGGAGATCTACTAGTCAACCAGTTTGTCAGAACCCTCAAAGGAAACGCTTTTGACTGGTACACAGAGTTAGAACCTGTGGTGATCGACAGTTGGGAGCAACTTAAAAGAGAATTCTTGAATCGCTTCTATAGCACTAGTCACACCATCAACATGATGGAGCTGACAAACGCCAAGCAACGGAAAGGGGAGCCGATCATCCACTACATCAACTGATGGAGAGCTCTAAGTCTGGACTGCAAAGATCGACTCACCGAATTATTTGCAGTGGAAATGTACACGTAGGGTATGCAATGGGAACTCCTCTATATCCTGCAGGGAATAAAGCCCCGTACCTTTGAAGAATTGGCGATTCGTGCCCACGACATGGAGCTAAGTATCGCAAATAAGGGAACAAGGGATTTCATGAGCCACGAACTGAAAAAAGACAAGAAGGAAATGAAGGGCGCCGAGAATATTTTGAAAGGCACCACAAAGAAATCAATGGTCATTAATATGGCCCCGTTGAAGTTTTCCTCGAAAGGGAAAAGAAGAAGATAGAAAAGAAAGACGAAGAAGACGAAAGACGTTGCCTAACCCTAAAGGAGCAGCAGGAAAAAGTCTACCTGTTCCCCGACTCTAACATTGTGGATATGCTTGAGAAACTACTGAAGAACCACCTTATCCAGCTACCAGAATGTAAACAACAGAAACAAGCCGGCAAAGCGGATGATCCCAATTACTGCAAGTATCACAGGGTCGTTAGCCACCCAGTTGAAAAATGTTTTGTACTAAAGGAATTGATCCTCAAGTTGGACCGTGAGAGAAAAATAGAGTTAGATCTAGACGAGGTGGTCCAAACAAATCATGTTGCAATGACGGTAACTCCAAGCGTGTCGGCACCAATCATATGTTATGAAGAAAGTAAAATTTTGGTCTAGTTTGGGACCTTCGAACTGATGGTAGTGCGGTTTCAGCAGGAGGTCAAAGCCACAGATCCTCAAAACAGAGGAGAGCATGCTGATAATGACATAACGAAGGCTAAATCCTTGTGGCACGCCATAAGAAGGAAAGATCAAACTCTACCCAAAAAGAGTCACGCTTTTATCGAAGTTACAGAAGAGGGAGCAAGGCACAAAAAAGAAAGTGTAGAAAGAAGGTTCGGAGGCCCAAGGCTGTTGACGAGGGAGACAAGGACGTTCCTCGTCTCAGGCGACATGTAACGTTGGTAAATTTCCTCCCAAAGAACTTATGCAATTAAGGTTCAAAAGAGATTCAGAGGCTGCTGCATGTCATGCTATCAGTACCGCGGAAGAAAAAGATGCCATCCTAGGCCCATTCTCTATTCAACATAGATGACCTGCTCTCACTCCTGCGAGAAGCTAAGACGACCCTTATTGAGGCATTGTTGGAATCCAATGCATCTCGCGCATCGACTTCCACAGTACGTGTGTATGCCTCGTGTTGTACATCTATAGGCTTCTCAGACGAAGATCTGCTGCTAGGATCCAAATTGTAGGGTTGAATCCTCATCGACAACGGATCCACCATTAATATAATGTCTAAGACGACTATGAAGCAGCTGGGCATACTCATGGAGAAGCTATCAAACAACAAATTAGTGATTTAGGGTTTCAATCAAGGCAGCCAAAGGGTGATAGGTATGATATGCTTACAACTCCTCATTAGCGATCTGAAGGCTGGCGTGTTATTTCATGTGATAGACTCAAAGACCACCTACAGGCTGCTGGGGTGCCCTTGGATTCACAAGAATGGTGTGATTACATCGATATTGCATCAGTGTCAAGTTCTACCAAGATAGGATTAAGAAGGTTAAAACAAACTCTAATTCGTATTCTGAGGCCGAATCTCACTTCACAGATGCAAAGTTTTACCTAAAGAGCAAGAATTCAGGTAAAACAATTCCAACAGAGACCTTACTGACAAAGAAATCAGATGGATCCCGGTCGAGGTCGCCAATAGACATAGGGAAAGGGACAGGTAGCAAGGTACAAGCCTTCAGTCCAAAAGAGAGTGGGACACCCCCCAAGGTTGGAAAGACACCCGTGGTGAGGGATGAAGAAGCCTCAAAACCTCCGATTCTGCGCTATGTCCCTTTGTCGAGACGAAAAAGGGGTGAGTCACCTTTTACGGAATGATCAAAAGGTTTGCAGGTCGGCGATATAGAAATTCTAAAGGAGAGTTTCGTCACACCTCTCATACTGATAACAAAGTAGGAAGTCCACAAGCCAGAGGGGAAAGTGATGGAGTTAAAGCTGCCTGAGAAGCGAACTAAAGACGAATTTGATCCCAAGGCTTACAAGTTGTTAGCGAAGGCAAGTTATGACTTCACAACTCACACTGAGTTCAAGAGTTTGAACATTTATGAGCAACCCGACTCTCGTTGACCCAAAAGAAGCTTTTGCAAGAGGGACACGCTATACCTATGTCGAGGGCGGGACTTAGATTTGAGTCATCAGAGCCAATCCGTATAATCAGAAAAGCGAAGGGGAAAGTGGCCAACAACAATCATATCACTGCAGAAGAAGTCGATGAGACAGGGGAAAAGGAGGGCAAAGATAAAAGAGTCTTAGCCTTCGACCGTATTAGACCGTCTGCTGCATACGCCTTGGTCTTCGAAAGGTTAAGCATGACAAAAGTAGAAAGGGGAAGCTCGCATACAATTCCCAGAGCTACTCGAATCTCAGTCTTTCGAAGATTGAATCTGTCGAATGAAGGAAATAAGGAAATCATCTGTTAACCGTCAGTGGTGGTGCACCGTCAGCCTTCGAAAGACTAGGTGCAGTTCCGAAGAAAAGTGAAGAAAAACCCCGCACTCCCATTTTTGATCGCCTAAAGCACGAGAGGGTTAAGGATCCCCTCGATGAACATGTCCCTAGTGAGACAAAGGGAAGGGAAAAGCCTGCACTGATGCCTCTGAAATGACTATAAGAAAGAGGGGGCCGATATCCTGAGCATTAATTTGGCGCCGTCTCGACCATAAAAACACTGAAGGGCCATCGAACAAGAAGCCGTCAAGAGAGGTAAGAAGTGATGGAGAAATCCATAATACCATCCTCTCATGCTTGAAGAGAAAGGCCTTCGTTACTTTAAACACAAGTGAGGGCTCGTTCAAAGTAAAGAGGCGCGACGTCGTTTTCACTAATCCTCATAATGGAAATTTAGAGTAGGAGGAAGGCGAAACTTCGTGCCACCACATCACCATCACCGAAGAATCCGAAGAAGGTATGACTGAGAAGGAAGTGGAGGACGCTCCGCAAGGTCTAGAGGATGGTGATCAATCCACAGTGGACGAGCTAAAATAGGTGAATCTGGGCATAGTAAAGGAGTCGCGTCTGACTTTCATCAGTGCATCCATCTCAGAAGGGGAAAAGGGTGAATACATGAGTTTGCTCACCAAATACAGGGATGTTTTCACCTGGTCATACAAAGAGATGTCGGGACTAGATCCGAAGGTAGCAGTCCACCATCTCGCGATCAAACAGGGGTGTCAACTCGTTAAGCTGGCTCAGCGACACTTTCGGTCGGAACTTATCTCCTATATTGAGGTTGAAGTCAATAAGTTGATTGAAGTCAGGTTCATCCACAAATTCAAATACCCAACGTGGATAGCCAACATTATCCCAGTTAGAAAAAAAAATGGATAGCTTCGTGTCTGCATAGACTTTCGCGACCTAAGCAGCACATGCCTGAAAGACGATTTTCCATTACCCATCACAAAGATCATGGTCGATGCAACAACAGAACATGAGGTCTTATCCTTCATGAACGGATCATTCGGGTATAATCAGATACGAATAGCCCTCGTGGACGAGGAAATACGACATTTCGAACCCCAAAAGAGATATATTGCTATAAGGTAATGCCCTTCGGGTTGAAGAAAGCTGGCGCTACTTATCAACGCGCCATGCAGAAGGTGTTTGACAATATATTGCACAAACACGTGGAATGCTATGTGGATGACCTTGTGGTTAAGACCAAACGATGACAGGACCACTTGAAAAATCTAAGAACCGTGTTCGATTGCCTGCAAAAGTACCTGTTAAAGATGAACCCCCTCAAATGCGCGTTTTGCGTAACTTCAGGAAATTTTCTGGGCTTCGTTGTAAGACATCGAGTGATAGAGGTAGATCAATCCAAGATCGATGCCATCCAAAAGATGCTAAGACCAAGGAATCTACATGAGTTGAGTAGTTTGCAAGGACGTTTGGCCTACATTCAGAGGTTTATTTATAACCTAGCAGGGCGGTGTCAACCCTTTCAGAAACTGATGAGAAAGAGAGAGAAATTTGAATAGGATGAGGCCTGTCAGAATGCTTTTGATAGCATAAAGTGGTATCTGATCAGCCCTCTTGTCTTAGGAGCCTCTATAGCGGGCAAGCAATTGATACTGTACATCGCAGTGCAAGAAAGATCGTTGGGGGCATTGTTGGCACCAAAAGGAGAGAAGGGAAAAGAACGTGCTATTTATTATTTAAGTATAACCCTAAACAGAGCTGAGATCAACTATTCTCCTATTGAGAAGACATGCCTTGCACTCTTCTTTTCAATAGATAAGTTGAGGCATTACATAAGCCTTCACAGTCCACTTAATTGTGAAAGTCGATCCCATCAAATACATCTTGTCCAGGCCATTCATCTCGGTGCGTTTAGCCAAGTGGGAAATCATGCTTCAACAGTACGACATTGTTTATGTACCACAAAGGGCAGTTAAAGAGCAGACATTGGCCGAATTTTTGGCAGATCACTCAGTTCCATCATATTAGAAGTTAAGTGAAGACTTGCCCGACGATGAAGTTCTTTTCACAGAAACCTCAGAGTTGTGGATCATGTTCTTTGACGGTGCAACACGAAGAAGTGGTGTGAGGGCAGGTATCGTCCTTATTTTTCCAGAAAAGCACATGCTGCCTTATAGCTTCACACTTGCCGAGTTATGTTCGAACAACGTCACCGAATACCAAGCCTTGATAGTTGGTCTTCAAATGACCTTGGAGATTGGAATAGCTTGTATAGAGATTTTCAGTTAATCAAAGTTGATAATCAATTAACTCTTATGCCAGTACGAGGTGAAGCATGACGACTTGAAACCTTACTTCACTTACGCTCGGCAGTTGATGGAAAATTTTTAAAGTGTGACGTTGGAGCATGTCTCAAAGACAGAGAATAAGAAAGTGGATGCCTTGGCAAACCTAATTACTGTCTTAACGGTCCTGGATAATGTGCCTCTTAATATATCACTATGTCAGAGATGGCTTGTACCTCCGATCGGGACTGCATGTGAGGAAATGAATGCGATATTAATCTACCTAACCGACGAGAAAGACTTGCAGCAGTCCATCATAGATTACCTTGAGCATGGAAAGCTCTTGAACAACCCCCGTCATAAAACCGAGGTTCGAAAGAGGGTCGTGCATTTTATTTACTACAAAGGGGTCCTCTACTGTCGATCCCTTGAAGGACTTTTCCTTCGATGCCTCAGTAAAGAGGAGTTAGCAAAGACTCTGGAGGAAGCACACTCAGGCATATGCGGCGCACATCAAGTTTGACCAAAGCTACAATTCCAGCTGAAAAGAATGGGTTACTATTAGTCAGGGATGATCTAGGACTTGATGGAATATGCAAAGAAGTGTGAAGCCTGTCAATATCACATGAATTTCATTCATCAACTGCCGAGCCTCTACATCCAACTATATTCTTGTGGCCTTTCGACGCATGGGGGCTTGATCTGGTCGGCCCTATAACACCTAAGTCATCAGCAGCGCACTTCTATATCCTCGCAGCCACTGATTACTTTTCAAGATGGGCTGAGGCTGTCGCTCTAAGGGAAGCTAAGAAAGAAAATGTGTTGGGAAAGGCATTTAACAAGACATTGTCCAACCTGCTGAAGAAAATTATTTCCAAGTTGAAGAGAGATTTGCAGGAGAAGATCGATGAAGCGTTGTAGGCTTATCGCACCACTCACCATACCCGTACAGAAGTCACCCGGTACTATCTCGTTTATGGGGTAGAAGTTGTCCTTCCTTTGGAAAGTGAAATTCCATCGCTAAGAATGGCGGTGCAAGAAGGGCTGACTACAAAGGAAAATGGCAAACTGCGGCTCCAAGAGTTGGAAGCACTGGATGAAAAACAATTGGAAGCACAACAAGCATTGGAATTTTACCAAGCGTGAATGTCTAAAGCCTTCGATAAACATGTAAAGCCTCGGTCTTTTTTCAAGTTGGTAATCTAGTGCTTGCCATAAGAAGACCAATTATCACGATAAGACAAGGGAATAAGCTTACACCTAAATGAGATAGGCTCTACGATAAGACCAACGAGAAAACTGGAGAGAGCAAGAGTGGAGAGAAAAGTTAAAGCTGGAGAGAGCGAGATTGGAGAGAGCAAGACCAGCGAGATTGCTAGAGAAAGCGAGAGTGAAGAGAGCGAGACTAGCGAGAAAGTGGGAGAGAGTGACACTACCGAGAGTGGAGAGAGCGATACTGCCGAGAGCGGAAAGAGCGAGAACGCCTATGCTAGCCTTGCTTTATCCGATTCGAACGTCAGCCATGCCTCGCCTATGCATTGAACGGCCGGGCAAGCCTTTGGGCGATGTATTTGGACGTGTTGGGGTGGATTATGCATTTAAAAACCCTAATTTGAATACAAATAAAGCTTGAAGACGTAAGGGAAAACGTCAATTAAAATCTAGGTGTCCGATTAAGAGAAATTCTTAAACCCTAAGAAATTGTTTTGGATGCGTTTGGGAAGAACACATTAAACCAAGGTGAAGTCAACTTACGTTAATAAAGGGAGGATTAAACATTTGGCCATGCAGCCAAGTAGGTGCTGTCAATACCACGAGCAATTTGAACGCCTATAAATAGGGAGTTGGAATTTCATTTTCCAATCACACAAAAATCATAAATTTAGTAGAGAAAGTAGAGGGCAGTAAAGGTTCAGAGGAATGTGTCAACTTTGGATGAGAAGATCTTCCAATCTACTCGTGCATTTGGAGTGATTCTAAATCCATTTGAAAGCTCTAGAAGTCTAGTTTTCAGAGTAGGGCTGCCAGAGGAAAAAGCTCAAAGGAACTGGGCTGGAGGTTAAGAAGAAGGCAGAAGGGTCAGACTGTCGGATCAGTCTGAGCCAGTCTTGAAGATTTTGAGATTCCGGCCAAACCACGAAGAATTCTGAGCTGAAAGTTTAGGGTAAGATTTCTAAGACATTTTAGAATAATTTTGTATAATGAAGTATTTCCAAATAAGATTTAAAACTATAAGTAATCTAAGTTGCAATTTGAATTTGGATTCTAGGGATGAAAAAGGGACCCGAGGAGCTACTAGAGTTCGAGGTGAGTGGCTAAAATGTTTTCGAACTAAAAAGTTTTTAAACTATTTGAATACAAACGTTTTATAGAAAGCATATTTGCGAAAATGATTCTCATGCCTACTAGTTTTATAAAGTGGTTTCCAAGCAAGTTTGTATTGTGATTTGAACGCATGCATATTGTTGAAAAACTATTTACATATATTGATTTTATCCAGCATGCGTTATCATCTTTAAAGCCATGTTGTATATGTGTTATACTGTACATGCTTTAAAGAGAAAACTTGTTTATAAATAGTTTTGGTAAAATGCGATGAGGAAGTAGAAGGAGAAGGGATCCACCCAAGTAGATACTGAAGTACAAGGATAAGGTATCTATTGGTACTGAAGTACATTTGAGAAGGTACCAAGCCAACGGGATACTGAAGTACGTTGGAGAAGGTATCCTAGTAGCTTGATACTGAAGTACAAGGAGAAGGTATCTGAGCAGTAGTACCTAAGTTGTGAAGGTACTTAGTGTGGCCACAGGTGAATAAAGTCAAAGATTGAGCAAAAGGGTTCTCTCTGGACTAGTAGTTTGTGTTGGGATTATTTTACCAGCTATACAGTACTTTGATTTGAGAAATGTCTCTACTGTTTTATGTTTAAAATAGTTTTATATACATTACGTTTGGAAAATATTTATGCTGCAAAAGTTTATATTTCAGATAAAACTATTTTATGAAATTATGCATGAGAATTTACTATGTTTTCTCGATCACTCACTGGGCGTAAGCTCACCCCGTTTTCAAATGTTTTTGTTTTTTCCCTCCACAGGTAGCGGTCAAATCCTTTGAAGACAGCTCAGTATCTGCTCTGCCACTAAAGGACCAAAAGACTTGTAACCATTTGCTAGGTGGTTACTGTTAATATTGTACACATGTTACTATTGTTCATATAAGGACTAGGGTTTGTGGGTTTTGGGACTTGTAAATCTAATGTTGTAAATACTCTAAACATATTAAGTTTCTAAGTTAATAAAATTGTGGGCCTACAGCCATCCCGTTGTATATAATTTGTATTTGGTATCAGAGTTATTCCGCAAGAGTTTTTAGGCAGTAAGTGTCAACCTAAGGTTGATAGCTGCTGCAGTCACGCCCTTCTCTAGGCTAAGAGGATGATCTGGGGTGGGGTGTGACATTCTTTCTTAAAACTAAAATCTTAAGTTTTCATCTCCAAATTAAATTAAATTGGGGTGAAATTTGAATTTTTATTTTAATCTCAAAATTTCTGAATTTTATCCCTAAAATCAAATTAAACAAAGCTCAAGATTTGTCGCAAATTTGGCCATATTCCAAATTTTATCCCAAAATCGAGTTAAATTTATGTACTAAACTCGTAATTTGACTAACACGTCAATTGAGGTCAAATTCAAGAACAGATATATTTGGATTTTGATTCAAACTTTATATTTTTTGAGATTCATCCACCCATATATGTGCATAAATGAGAAATTTTGGATCAATCGCAAGCTGCCACGTCATTTACTAAATTAATGATGAAATTCCAAATCAGTAAATTTAGACCAATTAGTAGTTGACACATGTCCCAAGTTGAAGTTGAAGACAAATTTTGGTAATGTTACATGGTATCGTCATGACCGTTGAATCGAGTAAGATTAAGTTAGCCCAATCTGATATGATTATTTGGGTAAAAGTCCATTTGAGCCCAAAATTGGGCTTAATGAAGCCTAAATACCAAAGTAGGCCCAAGGGCTAGGCCCAAATCCACGAGCCCACTAAACCCATGGGTCAACTAGGCCCAAATCCATGGGCCAGCCAGCCCAAACCCATGAAGCCCATCAAAGAGTCCTATAAATAAAGGAACTCTTCCCATTTCAAGGGTCATCAATTCTACAGTCAAAGAGCCTAGAGAGAATTCATCAACAAACAGAAGACTCCCAAGACTCTTTAAGTTGCACTCCTAGAAAATAGAAGACCCTTGAAGACATAAACACTCTTCCAAGACTTTTACTTCAAGAACATTCGATGCTTTTCTTCTTCAAGTCAAGCACATTCACCCAACCGAGAGAGAATTAGAGGATCGAGTATACTAGAGATTGAACCACCATCGCATCAAATTAACCTCAACATCAACACCAACTCAAGTTCAATTCCACAAAACAAGTTTCTCCGGAAGCCTTGTGTGAACACTCTAAACTTTGGAAGTTGTATCAATTTAAACCATAAACTAATAACTGTATCAATTCAAACCCTAAACTTCCATAACTATATCAATTAACACCATACTTCAAACTTAGTTAAAAAAGAATCATGTGAAACATATAATTATTTTAATTAAACTTCTAAATTTATTTTAAGTGAATCAACTCAAATTTTTTATCAAGGCAATATTTGAAAATCATTCATGCATTCAATTTTTACATGTGTATAGACTTCTTCAAAAATCAAATTAATAGAATGATTGATTATAGTTGATGCTTGGACAATTTTTAAATAATATCTTAATTGAGAGTCTAAATTGATTCACTTATAAGATTTTAAAGATTTAATTGATAAAATTCCCTGCCACACACAATATTTATCTAAACATATAATGTAATGAATAATGTAAGTTAATGCATATTATGAAAGTTTTAAGGTGTAGATTGATCCCTTATCATTTTAATAGATGTTCACGTTAACTTATTAGTATGAATATTGAAGCCATTTTGTCGGTTTGTCAATCAATAAAATAGTGATAAGAATTAAAATAGTTTTTTTTCTATAAAAGGAAAAACAATTAAAGACTAAAATAATCTTTAAGTAGTCGTTTAAGGACTAAGAATATATTTGGAATTTTAGAAGTTAAAATTGATATTTTTAAAAAGTAGAATAATCATATATTAAGGGACTAAGTGAACCTATTTAAAAGTGCAAAGATGAAAATAAACATTTAAAAAATTTAGATACCAAAATATTTAAAAGTTAAAAAGGCCAAAATGGGATTTAAATCTATCAAAACCAATGCATGACATATGCTATAAACTTAATTAAAATGACTGTGTCAATATTGTAACGAAAATATGTGTTCATGTATACCTAGATCAAATTAAGATTTCTAAATTAATAATTTTATAAATCTAAACCATCTATCTCACGTTGTGTTTGGATAAAAATTAAGTGAGACTTACAATTTTATCAATTAAACCTCTAAACTTTTATAAGTATATTGATTCTAATTATGTCCATTTTGTTTATCCTAACATTTAAAGAAGTCTATACATGTGTAAATATTGGATCCATTAACGATTTTCAAATATAAACCAAATAAAAAGTTTTACAATTGATTCACTTATAACAATTTAGAAGATTAATTATAAAAAAAATAAATAAATGTCTTGCACGAGAACACTAGTGAAATATTAGATTTAAATTGAAACGATTGTTATATGTGTGTATATATATATATATATATATAGGAAAAAAGACTAGAAAAAATTGCTATTTCCTACCTAATTTTTTTTTTCATCTTTCCAGATTTTAAGTGAAGAGCCCCACATAATAAAAATATTGTCCCTTGTTTAGGTGTCTTCAATTTTACTTTTACCTAACACAACTTTTCAAATCCAACTTTAATAGAAATTGCCAAAAACATGGAGACAAACAAAATGTAAAATTGAATTCGGGTTTGAAAAGTTGTGTTAGGTAAAAATAAAAAATTGAAGACATTCAAATGAGAGGCAAACGATGTTTTCATTACATAGGGCCTCCAGAAAAAGTAAGAGAGTGGTTAGAAAAAGAGGTAAAGGTAAAAAATTGAAGACAAACGATGTTTTCATTATATAGGCCCTCCATTTAAAAATTGAAAAAGTAAGAGAGTTTGCAGTCGTGTAACCCGACCAGCACCACAAGTTTTTTAAATTTGTGAGTTAAAGAAAAATAGTATAGGTTGCATCTAATCCTTCAAAATGTTGTTAGTTTTGAAGATAAAACTTTTTTAGGTTTAAAATAACGATTTTCCCAAAGGTTATTACTTTCATCTCATCTGTCTCAATGTTCCAAACCTCGTCGGATGCAAAGAAGGCTTTGGGATTCCTTTCTATGACGTCATGCTTTCTACAAAATGACAAACTTGGCTGCCTCCATAAAAGCGAATAATATTATAGTGGACCCACCGTCGTTAGACATATAGACGGAGACCTTACTTGTAGAGTAGTCGTAGGCCAGGACAAACAAGGTCGTGTTGACGATGTTCATCGGAGGCTCCTTGTACGGATCCAATGTGCAAATAAACACATCAATAGTTGGAAAATTTGAGTCTTTCTTTAGTAACTCTTTCAAGTTTTATGGGAACTCACAATGGTGAATCGACTTCATCCAAAAGGATTGAGGGTTGCAAATTCGCCTGTCCGTTATATGGGTTTAACAAAAATCCTAATTATGGTAGTTGACGGAGATGTTGAGGATCCATTGTCTTATAAGAAGGCAATGGAAAATGTTAACAAAGATAAGCGGATCAAAGCTATGGATCTCGAAATGGAGTCTATGTACTTCAATTCTATTTGGGATCTTGTAGATCAACCTGATGGGGTAAAACCTATATGCTGCGAATGGATCTACAAGAGAAAATGAAGTGTTGATGGGAAGGTGCAAAAGGCTAGACTTATGGAAATGGATTATACCCAAGTTGAGGGAGTCGACTATGAAGAGACTTTCTCATCTATTGCCATGTTAAAGTCTATATAAATCTCCCTGTCTATTGCCTCATATTATGACTATGAGATCTAGCAAATGGACGTAAAGATTGCTTTTCTGAATGGCAATCTTGAGGAGACCATTTATATGAAGTAATTTGAGGGATTCATAACCCAAGGTCAAGAGCAAAAGGTTTGCAAACTTAATCGGTCCATCTATGGATTGAAGCAAGCTTCTGGATCTTAGAATATAAGATTTGATACTACGATCAAATCTTATAACTTTGATCAAAATGTTGATAAGCTTTATATTTACAAGAGAATCATCAACAGTTCAGTAGCTTTTCTAGTGTTATATATAGATGATATCCTACTCATTGGGAATGATGTAGGTCTACTAACTGAAATTAAAATTGGCTAGCGACCCAATTTCAAATGAAAGATTTAGGAGAGATGCAATTTGTTTTGGGCATTCAGATCTTTAGAGATTGAAAGAACAAAATGCTAGCCTTATCTCAGACATCGTACATTGACAAGATGCTTGTCAAATTTTTTATGTAGAACTCCATTAGAGGTTTACTACCTTTTAGGCATGGAGTTGTATTGTCTGAGGAATAGTGTTCTAAGATACTTAAAAAAGTTGAGAAAATGAGATGGATCCCTTATGCATCAGCTATTGGCAGCCTGATGTATGTGATGTTATGTACGAGACCTGACATTAGCTATGCGGTGGGGAGAGTTAGTAGATATCGGTCTAATCTAGGATTTAATCATTGGACGCTGTTAAGAATATCCTCAAGTATCTACAGAGAATGAGGGATTACATGCTTGTGTATGGTTCTAAGGATTTGATCCTTACAGAATACATGGATTCTGATTTTCTGACTAGTAAGGATTCTATTAAATCCACATTAAGATCAATGTTCACTCTTGACGGAGGAATAGTAGTCTGAAGGAGCATCAAGTAGGGGTGCGTTTCTGACTCCACTATGGAAGCTGAGTACATAGCAGCTTGTGAAGCTGCTAAGAAAGTTGTGTGGCTCAGGAAATTCTTGACTGAATTGGAAGTAGTTCCAGACATGTCAAAGCCCATCACCTTTTATTGTGATAATAGTGGTGTTGTAGCTAATTTTCGAGAGCCTCGAAGTCATAAGAGTGAGAAACACAGAGAGCGAAAATATAATCTCATCTAATAGATTGTGCATCGAGGGAACATAAGCGGGAACGTAAGTGTCATGCAAATAACTTCGGAGCACAACATTGTTGATCCATTTACAAATGCCCTTATGGCTAAAGTATTGAAGGTCACATGCAGAGTATGGGTCGATGAGACAGGCCACATCTAGTCTAAGGCAAGTTGGATATTTTGTATTGGGCGCGTGTTATTCCCTAGTTTATTGCTTTATGTACTTGTATATTAGTATGACTTGTATATATTTTATACCCACTAGCTTTAGGACAAGTAAGAGATTGTTGGGGTTGATGCCTTAAATATCGTAGGGTCCTGTAGTTAGTAATTGTATTGTACAAACGATATATTTATTTAATAAAATATAAGATGTTTTATTTAACATCCAAGGCTATCATTTGTAGCTTAAACATGTATGTAGAGACATATAGATGGATCATGTTTAAGTGATAACCTAAATGGTCTATAGTAGATGGATAAGGATGAATACCTTATCCTGGTGACATTTGAGTATGACCCACTTTGCAGATGTTACAATTGTTGTAAAATGTTATAAATGATCTGATCTTGATCATTCATATGGAGACATGTAAATGGGAGTCTTCTATACAAAGAATGTTGTATAAGACTGGATAACGAATGACTAGTCTCATTATATAACACCTTTCATAATATAGACATATATTTCACCAGGATGACCATGGGTCACATGACCTGAATCCTGAGTGAGTTGTGAACTCTTGCTTATGAAAGCGGTCCTTTGATTTGTATGGGTGAGGATAGCCAGATCGCCGACTCAATAAGCCTATCATTTTGGGGATTCGTCTGATTGGGGAGCTGGGAACACAATTACACAAGATGAAATTCACTCATTCCCCGATGTCGGGGAAAGTAGATAAATTGCTCCCTTGAGGGTTGATTCCGGGGCTTGAATAGCGCCACACCCTCTCCTAGCCAAAGAGGGGTTTGGTCATAGTTTGACTATGACTTATTGTTCATTAGAGGAATTAGTGGTACTTAAGGAGTTAGATGTAACTATAAGGGCAAAACAGTAATTTTGGTCCAGTTGTACTTACGAGCAATTTGTGAATGGTCATTGGACTGTTGACTGGTTATATCCAATAGACACAAAAATATATCTATAGTGTGAAGAATGCAGTTATCGATCCTTAATGGATTGCCCGACAGTAAATGGATGTTGAATAATTTAATTAAAGAAGTTTAATTAATTATCCAAGTACTACTGAAACTTCAATCTACAGGTCCATGAGGTCTCCTCTGTAGCTCAACAGAGATTTAATGAGAATTAATTTTGATTAATTCGAATTGTTCAAATTAATTGAGGGAGTTAATTATATGTGATATAATTAATTTTTTACTTAATTATATATGACATAATTACTATAATGTATTTGATACATTATTTGAGAGAAAATAAATATTTGAATTTGATTCAAATATATTATGTGAATTGGATTTATATAATTAAGTTTAGTATAAATATGACTTATATTAACTATCAGACATTGTTGAGAGAATGAAGACTATAGGTTCTATTGTATTTGAAATGAAGACTATAAGTTATATTGTATTTAATACAATATTAAACTATAAGTTATATGTTATATTTGATATAACATATAGTTTAATATATATATTATATGATAAGGTAGTTATCATGTAAATATTTATTAAATGGTTTTTGAAATAAGTTTTTATTTATTTTGAAAATATTTTCGGGAAACTCCCTCCCCCTGTTTCTCTCTATTAAGGCATGTGTGTGGTGGTGTGGAGGTTGTGCTCTTCCAATTCCAAAAAGACAAAAGTGTTTCCTTTGAAAAACACAATTTTCCTTTCAATCACTTTCTCTCTTCCAAAAATCTAAGAGCCCACAACTCCTTAATGATTCTCATCCCAAAAGAGAATACAAGAGGTTCTTATTGTAGTGATGTTTATTTGGATCACTTTTCCATTCGTGATTGTTTGTGACAAAACCAAAGAAAGAAATTGGTTTTTAAGAAGAAAGGTTCTTTAAGGGTAAGTCTTTTCTCACCCTAATTCTCTCTTTTCCATTTATCGCATGTTGTAAATTTGTGGCTATGCATAATATTTGTATTCTATAATTTTGATTTTGTGAAAATAAAACTTGGACCGATCTCCACGAATCCGCTCAAGGACCTTCAAAGGTTCCTACAATATATTATCTAGACAATAAGAGTAGGCTATCACTCTAAATATTATTCATGAATACTTCATGAATTGATAATAATTCCTTTTGAGAAGATTTTCCAAATAAAAGATAAAATTACACTATCATTATGTGTTGATGATATTTTTCAAAGTAACATATTTATCAAACCCTTTGACTTATATCGGTAATTAAAAAAATTAAAACCTTGAAAGAAAATGACGTAACTTTGAATTATATAAAACATGTTAATTCACTGATATGATCTATTATTCATTCTTATTCCGCATGAAAATTTAAAGAATGAACCCAATTAATATGAATCACATTTATATTAATTCAAAATTTCTATTGCTATGATATTCCAACGAGTCAAAATAAAAGACACAAAAGGGTGGTCGTTCATTCCTTCATTAGATTGAGACATTCTCAACCAATTGTTCACTACTACAAAAAATACAATACTTGATGCTTGTATCTTTTAATTAGTTGATATTTTTATATAAAAATGTCAAGTAAATATATAATTTTGATAAAAAAAAAAAAAAAAAAAAACGTTAAAGAATAACGAAAAAGAAGTGGAGATTGACGGAAATTTTCGATTTTTTTCACCCTGTCAAGTAATTCGATAATTTTAAAACATCAAGAAGTTTCCTAATTGATTGACACTTAATAAACATCAAGATAGAGTCTTTTTAGGTTTCATTATATATAAAAAGAAATGAAAAATTGGGAAAGTAAGCCGCTATTCGCGTGTTTTACCGCCAAATACGCATGCGTCCAAGGTCTATTCAACTTCTCGCACCAGTCGCGCCTCCGATTAACTGTGCCTTCGTCGGTTGTGCCTCCAATCAACGGTGCCTCTATCAGTCTCTCACATCGGTCACGTCGCACGTCTCTCACGCCGGTCACTCACTTCGTCGCACGGCTCTCTCTCTTTAGCACCGTCACGCCATTCAAACGTGCACGTCCAGACTCACCTAGTTCTGTCACGCCGCTGCCACTCGTCAACCTCTACCGTAGCTCCTCTATCGTTCCAAGTCACACGTCGGTCTCTCATTTTGTGTTTCTGGTGTCTTTTTTTTGTATTTTGGTGAAGTACTATAGGTTTTTCGTTATTATATCTTTATTAATCCATTTCATTAAATCTTCCAGCTGATGCATTTCTGTTTCTATCAATGCTGGGGGTTACACTTCAGTGAGCTTGTTCAGACCGGGGTGAGTTTTTGGTTTTAGATCATTGTTGCGATTTTAGTTTGGAAGAGCATGTGGGGTTGTTGTTGGGATTTGGATATGATATTTGATTTACATTTGTTTGAATTTTGAATTGATTGTGATGTATTTGCTGAATGTTTGCAATTATGGATTAGCCTTTTTTTTTTTTTTTTGTCTGTCTTTTGCTTTGTCTCTAACAGGGTTCGAATTTGTTTTTACTATGACTTGACCTAGAAGTTGATTTTTCTGTGATCTTTATAATATCGGGTGTTTTGGTTTTTTTTTTTTTTTTTTCCTCCCTTCACCGAGAATTTGTAAATTCATACGTAGAGAGGCGGATTTTGATGTTTGCAATTGATCATCATGCTACCATTGGTTTGAGTTCCTTGTATTTTCACTCAGGAATTCTTCAAAGACACAAATGCTTGTGAAAAATTTATTGAGAAGATTTCACGTCTTTTTCATCTTTCACATTGTGTTTTAACTGTTTGTTCTATTGTAAGTTGTGATATTGAATTTTTTGCTCTTTTTTTTTTCTTATGAACTTCCCTCTAGGAATTTTAAGTTCTAGTAAATGTAAGAGGCATACCCTTTGCTCTACTAATTAACAATGCCATCTGTTTTGTTTTTCAACAATTTAGACATCTGTACTGCCACTTGTCCTGATACTGGAATGCGACAATTGGGACTTCACATTTTATGCAAATGAATAACTGGGCTTTGTTGTACTTTACGAACTAAATTTGCTCAGAATGTGTAAATGATCACTCCTTTTACTGGCCTCTGGCGTGCGGATCAAACTAGGTGGGTTTCAATCTCCCTTTGAGCTAAACTCCATTGTTTCTTCAATTTGTAGGATTAGACGTGATTTTGTTGGTTGAAATATGGACAATGATTTGAATATGTTGTCAATATTTTATCTATATTGGTCAATGATAACGTGAAACAAGAATGAAATTTCATATTAATAGTTACTACCTACATGGCCACTTAATCACCTTTATATGTGAGCCTAAGACTTTTAGGATAGAATTCTTTGGCCAACTTTCGGTAGATGCTTAGAATGCCTTTTTAGTTAAACCCAAATTCCTTCTTTGCACTTGCAACATGAAATAGGTGGAAGAAAGGAGGATGTTCAAGTATCAATCTTAAGGAAAACAAGAATTCACCCGGTTTTTGTATTGCAAGGTAAATACTGGTAAGTTTCCATTCTTCACAAATTCTGAATCGACCATATTTTCTTGTCGTCTGATCTGACTCCCTACATGAAGTTAAAGGCCATATTTTTCACCAATGGTTTTACAAAAAAAATTGATGTTTTCTTTTTCGGTTATGTCGATTTTGGAGCCAACCAAGAACCAAATCAAACCAATGATTTTAAAAAGAATGGATCCGAACCAATGTCCAATAAAGAACCAAATCAATGGATTTGTTTGCTGGATGTGAAGATATAATTTCTGATTGTGTGTTTGTTGTAAACTTGTAGTACTTTTTAAATTTTGATATTTACGCAACAGATTATGAGGGTATTCTTTCTGTTTGGGATCTTAGTTTGAGACAAAGAAATGATAAATTTTTGTTGTATTGTATGAGTTGGAGAATCATCTCTTACTTAGGCGTCTGTCTGTTCTCAACTAGTTTGGAACCAAATCCTACTTTCTTTAATTTGCCAAATTGCTCTCCTCCATGATTGAACGTCATAAGATTGCTTTTGGTGCCCACTCGTTTATCAAGGAGATAAAAGTTTTGTGGTTACAGTTCATTAGAGGCTCTTTTGGAACTTATGACTTGTACTATTGTGTAAGTTCTCTTTTTGGGGTAGATTGTGTGGTTTTCTTTTTCATTGTTTGAAAATTTTTATGGGAAATGAAACCGGTTTAACATTGTTTGGGATGACTTATTCTTTTGACTATCGCACTGCTATTTTGTATACCTAGTGTACATGTGATCTTTGTTACATAATGTTTTGATTCAATTTTCAATAGAAGTTCTTTGTTTGGTACGGGAACAAGCTAAACGTGAAGTCAAAACAGTGAGTTTTAGATTGATACAAGGGACTCTACAGTCTACGGTCAATTTAAGGGACGAGGTGTGAGTAGAGCTAGTTGATTTTTTGGTTTATATTGGGATATAGTTGGTGGATAATTTATGAAATTATAGATATTTGGGTTCCTCTTTTGGGGTTTTAGTTTATATTGAGATTGAACATTCCTTTTGAGATTGTTCATGAGGCCGGGTTGATAGTCTTTTATATAACTTACAAATTAAATTGTTCATCTATGAACTTTGTTACAAGTTTTGTAAACATTTTATGGTTGTAAGTATATATATGACAACTATGTTCAAGGATATATGCACTTCGTTGGCTAGGTTGGTGGAAATTTTTGATTGATTGAAGAAGTTTAAATTGTTCAATATATGTGTTGTTTGTTTACTTGGTTAATAAAATGATCAGCCTCTATATCATTGTTGGACTTCAAAACTAGAAATTATATAGGTAATTTCTAATAGTATAATTTTTTTTTTTTTAAAAAAAAAAAAAAACATAACAGGTAAAACGTATCAAGTATTCCTTAAGTTGTCAGTTTTGGGTGTCAAGAAAATATTACATTTGACAAGTAAAAACTGTCAAGTTATGAAATCCTTGATCCATAATAAATGTCAAGAATTTAGATACTTAACACTTAAAATAAGTCTACAGATCTCATATACTTACAGTTATAACATATCAAGTAAATTACAATTTGATGCTTTTAGCCAATCAAAAATTTCTCTTATTCTTGACACGGACTTACTTGACTCTAAAAAAAGTCAAGTAATACCGTTTTCATAGTAGTGTGCTACATCAGAATAACTCTTATTCCTATAACAATTAGTTATCATTTATTTGGTTAAGAAATCATTAACTTGCTTAACAATTTCTTTTAGGTATGTCTCTCCATTTTAGACCCTAAAGTTCCGCCCCAATGAGCCAACCAATGGGAAAAATCGATTGGAGCAAAAACTAAAAGAATCCTATCCATTTCTGGAGTTCGCCCTGATATTGACCTAATGACAACCATCCGAAGGGGATGCTCCCAGGGTGCCTCGAGGTCGTGCAAGAAGATCTCATGATGCAAACTAATGTAGGAGATCATAAAACATTTGACACACATCTTTCTCCCATTTACTATAAATATTTTCTCCATTCATCTTGATATTGACCCATGCAAATACCATCCGAAGGGAAACAGTTATAGGGCATCTCGAGGTCGAGCATGAGTCTCAAGGTATGAACTTTTAGAGAGAACGTGAGTGGAAAATGACATATCATATACATCTTTTTCGTCTTACTATATATTTTAGAAACAAGGGTTCATTACTTAGGTAAATTAGGCTAATAAATTTATCCAAGTGAAATTGACCCCTCTTATATTGGATAGTTTAACTATGTATGATTCTTGTTTATTCAACACTTCAATAAACCTAATCATTTATTGCATGTTTATAACATTATTGTCTAATTCACCTTTCAGGTCGATTCCCAAGTAGGAATGCTCTATTTCTGTCAGCTTAAATACCCCAACCTTAGATAGAACTTTTCTATACAAAGGTTCCTTATACACAATTATATATGTTATAACTTTAATCTTTTATTTAATCCAATTTAATCCTATTAAACAGAAGTTAAAAGATTAAACCTATTTCTAATGATTTTAGAAATATTATTAACATAAATCTAAATGAAATTAATTTTAAACTATTTAAAATTAAATTTAACTCATACAACTTTTTATTATAGATTTTAACTCTAACTCCATTAAATTTATAACACTTATAAATAATTAATGAAATAATTAAAACCTATACATAATCTAATGACATACTTTAAGAAATTATAACAATTCTAATTTTACTAAAGTGATGTCATGCTCCATGCATCTTCATTTTCATTACATTATTCTTAACAATTATATAATAAAGTAATGAAAATAACATAACATTCATCCATCCATCCATACTATATTATAACATTTAATATAAAATGATGCATGGACATGTTATAAATGTATGCAATCATATAATATAACAATTATATTAAATATGATGCATGAACATGCTTAATTAAATCATGCAAACTATATAATATAACACTTATATTAAAATGATGCATAAAATAATATTTATCTTATGGTGGGATTTTAATACTATATGGCATACACTATGCAATATAATAAATAAATCGTACATCACATGTATAATAAATATAAAAACAGCATTGAACCAAAACTGGCATCCTAAACATTAATTAATTAATATAACATTTATATTAATTTAACTAATGAAAAAAATAAACATAAATTATTATTACAAATTAATAACTAATAAAATACTAAAATTGTCTTCAACTGCAGCCCTAAGACTTAAAGCCATGATCTGGAACTGCCACTGCATGCACGCCTCATGTTCGGAGCGTTGCAACACCCCAGTCGAGCATCGTGACACTGGCGTTTGAATTCATCGTAGCATAGCGCTACGGTGCTCGCAGCGGAACGATGCTCTGCACATCATTGTAACGTTGTGGCTGAAGCATTTTGACGTTGAGCCCTCTACCTTACAATGTAAGGTGAGCATTGCAATGCTCTAGCCTTATGATCTAAGGCAAAATGTCTGATTTGCTTCACCCGACAATTTGAATTGCTCCGTTCTTGCTTTAATTTTCCTAAATTGAAGTTGAAACTTGATCACGAACGACATGGACTTAAATACTGACTCTGCAAGAAATTCATGTCAAAAAATACAATGGGACCTTAAAAACCAATTGATTGAAAGAGTAAATCTAATGTCAATCTCGAAACCATCCAATGTGCAAAAATAAAACATTCAACATTCAAAATGGAGAACATTTACCCATCGAAACTCTGAATTTTGAAAACAACATTTAGAGATTTGACCTAGCTCTAATACCAATTGAAGGAATTGAAATTCCCCGCAACGAGAGAAATTGGATGCATTGATCTCTAGATTTCGTTTTACAGAACATAAAAAGTAATTTAGAGCGACAGAAACTTATAATTTTTAACTTATAGTTTCTATATGAATCACATCCATATACTTAATATTTGAATCACATTCAAATATTTATTTCTCTCATAAAACTATAAAAAAAAATAATACGAATCATATTCATATTAATTTTAACATATAGTTTTTATACGAATCATATTCATATAAATTGTAACATCTCGAATTTTTTAAGTAATTTTCATTAAATTATCTTAAAATATTTGAGGGTTATTTTGATAAATTGGGGCTAAAAATTTAATTTGGGAGGCAAGATAATTAATTTAAAAGATATTTGTAAAAGATTAGAATTCTAATTCAATTTAAAGAAAAAATTGATTAATTTACTTGGGCGAAAGTATGATTTTAAATTCATTAAATATTTGGAAGGATGTAATTTATCTGAACTATTGGATTGTATATTCCCTTTATTTTTGGTTAATTGGTTTGAGATTAATTTGAAAAGACATATGAAATTTTTGGATTATTTTGGATAAAGCTTTGAAAATAATAAAAAAAAATTAAAAAAGATTCGGAAAATATTTGATAAGAGATTTAAAATGTTTGGATTATTTTGGATTTAATTTAAATTAATTAGATTATGGAATTTCTAATTTAGTTAAATTGTGAAAATTTTAATTCATTTAGAATATGGATTTCCAAATTAATTAGATTATGGATTTTCTAATTAATTAAAATATGAATTTTCTAATTAGAGAAAATGTCTTATTAAAAAAGAAAATCTAATCTATCTACTACTTCAAGTTATGGAATCCCAAATAATTTAGGATTAGATTATTTTTCTTCTATAAATACAACCATCCACCCTATTCCAAAGGTAGGACAATTAGAGAGAAAAATCCCTGTTACTTCTATAAATACAATTACTTTCATATTTTTTTAATCGTTTACCATTGTGCGTCCATTGGTCACTGTCGCTCGTCGAATTTTTATTTGGTGAGTATTAAGACTATGGAACTTTTTTATTAGTTATAAATGTTGGGAATTTGATTTTAAATTTTAAATTATGGTTTATGTGTAGATTTCAATCTTTGAGTGAAGTTTGGAATAAATTTGGAGCAAACAAAGCATTTCGAATGTTAATAGTTTTTGTTGGACATTGATTTCTTGGATTAATTTTGGAATTTTAATATGAGGTAAGTTCGCCTTCGAACCAGTCGTCCCTACCACTTGAACTATTTACTTAAGATTAGTTGGAGTGTTTCTTGAGACTGTTAAGACTGACTTCTAATTATTCTTGCATGATTTAATGACATCGACTAATTGGATTAGATGGTTTAACCATGATGAGTGTATTGTTGATTGAAGATATACTGAAAATTTTACCCTTAAGATAAACGACTGTAAAATATAACACAGAAGTTATATGAAAACTGCTGCATGCTAGGTTATAGGGTTCTTGTTAGTTTTTCTTATCCAGGTAGATGTACACATATGACTGTATATGTGCACATTTATAACTGATCGTGGACCTTCAGGTTACACACTATGATTGATGCATGTTCCTTCGGGTTCATGTTTATGATTGATTCGTGTACCTTCGGGTTACACATTATGATTGATGCATGTTCCTTCGGGTTCATGTTTACGATTGATTTTTGTACCTTCGGATTATACATTATGATTGATGATGTTCGTTCGGGATCATGTTTATGACTGATAGCTGACCCCTTTGGGATCATTACAACTAAAATGATATGGGTGTGCACCAATGCCTATATAAACTAGCTAACATGTAACTTAGAGGGCCCATTAGTGGGTCACTTGCTAGTATTGTTATACTCACAATTTCCTCTTTTATGTTTTTCTTTCAAGCAATGACAGGAATGGATTGGCAGGAATAGATGGGACCCATGATAAAGCCATATTAGGACATTAGAAAATGCTTACACGCAATTCATGTTTTGTTTTTATTTACATATTTAGATGTCTTATTTTTGTTTTATTTGAGTTTTTTTTTTTACAAATGACATGTTTTATTGTTTTGGTTTTTCGGATATTGTTTTTTGTAAGCATTTTTTTAATATCAACTAAACGTGTTGATTATTGGATTTTATTATTAAATTAACACTATAAGAAAAACCACCTTTCCTGAAGTTTTTATTAAAAAAATGTCAAGAAATTAGTGATTTTAAAGAAAAAACGTCAAGAATTGATTTTAAAAAGCAGGGGTTGTGCAGTTTTCTTGGAAAATATAGTATTTGATATTTTAAAAATGTCAAGCTCAATTAATGGATTCTTGACGTTTTAAAAACATGAAGAATTGAAATATATAGGCCAGCATTGCAACGCTACTTATTTTGACTGAAAAATGAAAAATGTGTGTGCCTCACACACGTAGTGTTGCAATGTTATGGGTTTTAACAGGAAAATTGTGTGCCTCTTAAACAGCATTGCAATGCTCTTTTAGTAGCATCACGATGGTATCAGACAGATTTAAAAGAAATTCCAGTAGTCAATTTTCAGTCTATTCATTGCAACACTTTTAGTCGATTTTTTGCGCAATACACTCGAAATCTTCTTGGTTTTTCGCTTTCTTTTGATGCATCTTTGTTATTCCATCAATCTTGAAGAGATTCTTCATTGAGGTAAATAGATTTGACGCATGAACTTTCAAAGTTATGGCTTAATCTTGATTTTCTTGTTTAGATTGGGTTTAATTCTTGATTTTCTTGGTTTGATTAGGCTTAATCTTAATTTTCTTGTTTAGATTAGGCTTAATCTTGTTTAGATTAGGTTTAGTTCTTGATTTTATTGGTTTGAGGCATGAAGTTTCAAAATTAGGGCTTGATTTTCTTGGTTTGAGACATGAACTTTTAAAGTTAGGGCTTGATTTTTTTGGTTTGAGGCTTGAACTTTCAAAGTTAGGATATAATCTCTATGTATATTCTTGAATCTCATAATAAACTCTTGTTTCATATTGTTCTTGAATGAGATTGAATTTTAGATAACTTGCCAAAGTTGAGATTGCCACTTTAATTCAATGCTTTGCCAAAGTTAGGGCTTTAATTTTAGAGAACTTGCAAGAACTTGTCACTTTTCTTTAATTAAATGCTTGCTAAAGTTAGACATGTCAATGTGTCTAATTTGTTAGGACTTTATGAACTAAGTAATGCTTTATCAAACTTGGGTTAAATTTTTAGTTATTGGAATTAATATATTCTGAGCACATTAGAGCACGAGTACACCTTGGGTTCAATTTTTTGAGGTTCAATTACACCTTGGGTTCGATTTTTTTAGATGTATTTTTCTTTATTCTCTAATTTTCCTTGAGGTTCTCTAATTTGTCTTACTTTCTTGAGATTCGAAGTTGTAGAGTAGAAATGACAAGTTGTATGCATTGGAAACTTGTTTGTTTTCAGCAACTTGTTTTTTGAAGTTGATCATTGTTTATCATCTTTTCTTACTAGATTTACAATCACGGATAAATCATGGATGCACAAGAGAAGATTATCCAAAGATTATTGATGAAAGTTATAAAATTTAGTTTTGGCACGGGGAAAATCTTCCTAACTCATCATTTTATGGAGAATCTTCTAAGTTTGATACCCATATGTATGAAGAGACGGATATTGAAAGTTTAAAAGAAATGGTTGAAGTTGTTCACGAGGAATATTCAAGAGATTTGAATGGATTTGAGAAGTTGCTTAATGATGCTAAAAAAACCATTATATGAAGGGTGCAAAAAATACACTAAGTTGTCTACATTAGTCTAATTGTATACTTTAAAAGTTAAATATGGATGGAGTGATACTAGTTTTAAAAACCTTAAAGGAAATTTTGCCCACTAGCAATGAGCTCCCAAATTCAATGTATGAAGAAAAGGAAACTTTAGGTGCACTAAGAATAGAATATGAGAAGATTCATGCATGCCCTAATGATTATTATTTGTATAGAAAAGAATATGCAGTTACAATTGAATGTCTTGAATGTGGTGAATCAAGGTGGAAAAATGGGAAGGAATCAAATGAATGGAGAAAAACAAATAGTGATATGGTACTTTCCACCAATTTCATGATTCAAAAGGCTTTTTAGAAGCATTGATTCTACTAAAAAAATTGACTTGGCACGTTGATGAAACAATTGTAGATGGTAAGTTACGACATCTAGCAGACTCTCTGGCTTGGAAGTTAGTAGACTCTAAATGGTCAGACTTCGATTCTGAAAAGAAAGTACATGATGCTATCAATGTTGATTTTGGGTTCAAAACAACATGACATTGGCACACACTTAGCACCACTAATTGAAGATTTAAAACTTTTATGGAAAAGTAGTGTTGAATGTTATGATGCTTATCAATAAGAACTATTCGACTTACAGTCAGTTTTGTTGTGGACAGTTAATGGTTTTCCTGCATATGGTAACTTAAGTGAATGTTGTGTGAACGGGTATAAGGCGTGTCCAATTTGTGGAGACAATACGTCTTCTATAAGATTGAAATATGGGGAAAAATGGCATACCTTGGACATCGAAGATTTCTAGCATGAAATCATCCGTACTAACACCTAAAAAAGTCGTTTAACTTGGTACAATTCCAAAACCACTATCTGGGGACGCTATATATTTAAAAATCAAAGATCTTGAAGGAAAGAAGAATAATGAAAAACAAACCATGAAAGGAAATTCAAAGATTTGTTGGAACAACTTGTCTTCTTTTTTTCAGTTGCCATACTGGAAAGATTTTCATATCAGGCATTGTTTAGATGTGATGCACATCGGAAAAAAAATATTTGCATGAATATCTCAGGTATGCTTCTTGATATTCCAGGAGAGAGTAAGGATGGATTGAATGCTTGACGTGATTTAGTTCATTTAAAAATTTTAAATTGAACATTAAATGCTAGATGTGAAGATTTAAAACTTTTATGGGAAAGTGGTGTTGAATGTTATGATGCTTATAGAAGAACTATTCAACTTATGGTCAATTTTGTTATAGACAATCAACAATTTTCCTGCATATGGTAACCTAAGTGGGGAAAAAAATGCATACCTTGTACCGACACCAAAAAAAGTCGTTTAACGATCAAAAGGAACTTGGTACAATTTCAGAACCACTGTTTGGGGAGACTATATATTTAAAAATCAAAGATCTTGAATTTCTTAAAGGAAAGAAGAATAATAATAAAAAAAAAACCAAGTTCAAAGATTTGTTGGAACAATTTGTATTCTTTTTTTCAGCTGCCATACCGGAAAGATCTTCATGTCAGGCATTGTTTAGATGTGATGCGCATTGAAAAAAAAAAAAATATTTGCCTGAATATCTTAGGTACGCTTCTTGATATCTTGATTATATTTGCCTGAATATCTTAGGTACGCTTCTTGATATCTTGATATTCTAGGGAAGAGTAAGGATGGATTGAATGCTAGACATGATTTATTTTATTTAAAAATTCGACTAGAGCTTGCACCTGTTAGTAGTGACAAAAGAAGACTTCATTTCTTCTGTGTGTTATACTCTTACAAAGGAAGAAAAATGTTGTGTTTTAAAGACATTGTCAAGAATAAAGATTCCTGAAGTGTACTCTTCGAATGTTAAAAATCTTGTGTCGATGACAGATTTAAAGTTTAATAGTTTAAAGTCTCATGATTGTCATGTGCTCTTATAACAATTATTTCCTATTGCAATAAGATCAGTGCTACCAAAACATGTTCAGTATGCCATAACTCGATTGTGTATATTTTTCAATTCAGTATGCAATGGTCCTAGATGTTCAACAATTAGAAAAGTTGGAAGAAGATATTGTGCTTATATCATGTTTATTGGAGAAGTATTTTCCTCATTCATTTTTCACAATTATGGTGCATCTCACAGTATACATAGTTAGGGAAGTAAACTTTATGGGCCTATATATCTACAATGGATGTATCCCTTTGAAAGATTCATGAAAGTCATTAAAAACTCCGTGAGAAATAAATATCGTCCAGAAGATTGTATTGCTAAAAGTCATATAGTAGAAGAAGCTATTGAATTTTGTTATGATTTCCTGTCTAGAGTAGATCCTATTGGGGTTGGCATTCATAATTCACAAGACTGACAATTCAAATATTGGTAGACCATTGTCCAAAAGAGTTTCTTTCAAACATGAACAAGAACTTTTATATCAAGCTCATCGGTATGTTTTCGAAAATACAATTGATGTGCAACCATATTCAAAGTAAGTTTGTTCAATGATTTTGGTTTTATTTTTTCATTAGTTTTATGATATAAATATAACTATACAATGTTTTATTGTTCACTTCAAAGAAAAAATATGATGGCTTTGCAATTACAACATTAAAATAAGTCAAAAAATAAAAAAGAACATAATCAGACTTTTATATCTTGGCTACGAGATGAGGTAAAATGTTCAATCTATTAGTTTACAGACACTTTTTAATGCCTGAGTTGGAATGGAAATTCTCATGGTAGGTTGCAACTGAGCTTGAAATGAGAAATACTGAAGTTTCAAATAAATTAAGGTAGATTGTTCATCGTGTTCATCGTCCTCATCCTTTTGTGATTACGTATGACAGTTACGTAATTAATGGATGCCACTATCACACAAAATCTTGTGATAAGGATCGAAGTGAACAAAGCAGTGGAGTTAGTTTAGTTGCAAAAACGATACAAGTGTCTAGTTCAAAAGATAAAAATCCCATCATTGGAGATATGTCTAGAGTGATACAAGAGATATGAGAACTAAATTATCATAGGTTGATGTGTTTAGATTGTTGGAATTGTCCTAGAACACGCAGTTCGTGTTAAACATTCTATTTATCAATAAAATATTATTGAGTAATTTATTCAATAAAGTTGTTGATTTTGCATTCTATTATAAAAATCCAATAAACATATCCATGACTATAGTGTGAATACTTTAACTTTATGTGGTGACATAAACAGGATCAAGTTAATAGTATATAGCCTAAATGGTCTAATATGGATGAAATTGGGTATCTCATCCTGGTAACACTATTGGATGCGGCGGACATCCTATCCAATGAGTTTGCATATAGACTGAACCACAAAATAGTCACTTTTCTTTATAAATATCGTTTACTGTTAAAACTGACTATTTCATTTTTAGTAACCTAGGATAACTCGATCTTAATCCTGAGCTAGCTATGAACTTCTATTTGTTCGGGATTATCCTTTGATCCGCATGGGTAGAGTAGTCCAACAGCACTGCTCAATAAGCCTTCCATTTTGGGATAAGACTGGATGAATAGCTGGGGACATAGCCCTGCAAGATGGAATTCACTCCTCCCCGATTTAGGGTTATGTTCTTTTAAGTATTGATTCCAGATCTTGAACAATCGGGGCCCCGCCTTCTCATGATAGATAAAGGACTTGATTCATAAGTATTATGAATTAAATTGTTCATTAGAGGGTCAGTGGAAACTTAAAAAACGAGATGTATTCACAGGGGTAAAACGGTGATCTTGACCCGGCTGTGATTACAAATGACCTGTGAAGGATCGAATTACTGATCATGGTTATATCAAGTGGACATAATATATCTACAGTGAGGAGAGTTCAACTATGGGCATTAGTGGAGTGACCCATTAGTTAACGAATGGGGTTAATTCGGTGTAATGAGTTTAGCCAATTAATCTCGGATCATTGAAGCCCATGATATGTAGGTCTGCGAGGTCCCCCTACTAGCTCGTAAATGGATTAGTTTGAGAGTACCTCGATAATTTAATTTGAAATATTCAAATTAGAATTAAACGGAATGAGAGAATTCATATTTAAATATGATTTAAATATATGAAGGTGGATTTGTGTAAAATTAATTAGAATATTTGATATTAAATTAATTAGAATTAATTTAATTATATAGAGGGGAAGTTGCATGAATATTTATTTTACAATAAATATTAGAGTTTATGTAGTAAGATAAAAGTATTTGCAAATATAGATTTTTTATATTAAAGATTTAGCCCAGAAAAAGGAAAAGACTAAAATGGACATGGGCCCATATAAAACCGTTTGGCCACAATGTAAAAGACTATTTTATTAATTATAAATTTCATTTCGACCCTTCATCTTCTTTCGAAAAACGTGAAAAATACTTCCAACCCTTTCGAGCTCCGACAGTGCCGTCTCGTTCCGATTTTAACCTTGATTTCGACAGTGCTGTCTTCTTCCCCATCGATTTCGCTCCAAACTTCAAAAGGTACGTTGTTCTTCTTCGTTTCTTCGTTTTCCTTTTTTCATCTCTTCATCACTGATAGCAAGAATTCGAAAACGTAGGGCTTCGTTCTTCTTCCATTGACAGTTTATATAAGAAGATAAATAGTTATTTCAAATTAGGGCTACATGCATTCTCCGGCTTTTTTAGGTGTTTCATTTTATTATGCATTTTGGTCATAGTATAGTCATCATGGTGTAGTCATCACAGCGTAGTCATCATAGATTAATAGTCATCAAAATGTTGATTATGTGAAGATTATTTGTAATATTGATTGTAATTTGCTAGTTTTTCGAGGAATATGTAGATAGTTTATTGTTGACTGTGTTTGATTGCTAATTATGTGAAGATTAGTACTGTGTTTCGTTGTGATTTGCTGATGTTTCAGTGAATATTATGCTAATTTAGTTCTTTATTGTTGTTTAACTGAAGTTTTCCCTGATGTTTTAGGGAATATGTTGACAGTTCATTGATAGTTTGTTGATGGATTTGTCTATCAACAAACTATCTCTGATGGATGCTATCATTGATGCTAATTTAGTTCCCTGTACTGTGATTTAATGATTGTTTATTCATAGGAAAAGTATCTATCACTATTATTGCTATCAATGATATGAATGTAATGGTTCCACATGTTTGTTTTTAGGATAGAAGTTATCACTGATGCTTTAGGGAATATGTTGACAGTTCATTGATAGTTTGTTGATGGATTTGTCTATCAACAAACTATCCCTGATGGATGCTATCATTGATGCTAATTTAGTTCCATGTACTGTGATTTGATGATTGTTTATTCATAGGAAAAGTATCTATCACTATTATTGCTATCAATGATATGAATGTAATGGTTCCACATGTTTGTTTTTAGGATAGTATAAATGCTGTCTCTTATACACATCTAGATGTGTATAAGAGACAGCTAATATATTTATGACAAACATCAATAACAAATTGTCTCACTATCTAATGGTTAAATTGATGACAACAAGCAACAACTACAATATAATTGACAAATTGGTGAAAAACATCGGCTGTCTCACTATCATTCATAAATTGATGTCAAACATCAATTACAAAACAAGCTTCTTCATTACAAAAATCAATTACAAATCAAGCTTTTTCATTAAACAACTTGTAGAAATTTGCATTTCCTACAATTATGGCCACGACGATGACATCTACTGCATTTCGAGCTCCTTTTCTTTTCACCAATTGATAATATTCTTTGTTTACGTGGTCATCCAATTGGACGTTTAACTATTGGAGGTAATACATTCACACCAACATCGAATCGGAATTGATCAAGGATGAAATCGAAAAAAGAAAAATGAACTCACGAATCGGAATTGATCGAAGTATCACGGAGCTTCACGAATGGGATTTCATGGAGACTGATTCATCGATATTTCACCGTGAAAGAAAAAGGAAAGAGCGGCAAAAAGGAAAGAACGGCAAAAAAGAAAGCAAAAAGTTTCATTGATCTGATTTCATGGAGACGATAGATATTTCACTGTGAAAGAAGAAAAAGGTCACGAACATCAATATTCAAAGGAGGTCACGAACGTGAAAAAGGAAAGTTAATAAAGGGAAAGAGAGGGTAAATTTGGAATTTCGAAAAAAAAAGGAAAGGTTTACCAGTCAATGTTTGCTAAAATAGCAAATATTAAAAATATGGTATATATAATCAGATTTTTTTTCTCATTTGTATTATTCAATACAAATTTCCTTATATAAATAATTATTTATTAATTTTATTAGAAAATTAATTTATGAAATTAATTTTACAAAATTAATAATATTCTCATTTTTAAAATCAAATTGATTTTTGAAATCTTTTGGTAAAAATTGAAAAATTGGAAAAACAACCCAAAATGGAAATATGATTTTTTCCATTAAACCTTCAACTAGCTCACATCAAACCCACTTATTTTGGCTTCAATAACTCCAAGCATGAGCTGCACTTCATGAAGTCATCTTCTTTGCATGAAAGACCAGCAATAAATAAAGAAGATGGGAGTGGAATTGGGGCATGCATCTAAAGAGTTTTTGTTGAAAAATTCGGGCCGAAGAAGTTGTTCTGCAAGTGGGGTGTAGTAATGAGTTCTCCTTCAAGTTTTCTTTCATTCAAGCTGATTTTGAGTCCCACAACTCATTCTAAAGCTTCAACAGAATAGTGGGGAAGATCTTGAAACATAAGTAATTATTATTATTATTATTAGAAAATATATATTAACAATTAAAAAATCCAGGTGGGGATGGGATCGGGTTCAGGGTCAGGGACGGGGCGGGGATCCCCTCCCCATCCCCACCCCACTACAAGAAAATTGACATTTTTCAAAGTTTAAAACCTTAAAAAAAATATTTAATAGATCTTCAATACATCTTTTTTTCAAAGGTTATCTCAACCTTTGAAAAGTGTCGAAATAGATCCCGGCTAAAAAAATTTTCAAAGGTTTACTAACCTTTGAAAAGTATTATTTTCCAATGGTTGATTAACCTTCAAAAATTATTATTTTTCAAACGTTATATATCTTCGATAATCGTCAAATTATTTATCGATAGTTATCTATTATCAAGTAGTCTTTTTCGAAGGTATTCATATTTTTAAAGGCTTACCATGTTATTTTCCAAAATTTTAAAACCTTTATAAAAACTTATTTATCAACAATTGTATATCCTTTAAAAATTCTTTTACAAAACCTTTTAGTAGATTTATTGACAAATCTCGAAAGGTTGTTTTTACTAATTCATCTATAGTACCATGAATTACAAAGTATAAGAATAGAATAGAAAAAAAAAGACAATGATATGGATGGAAGTATACTTATATGTTATCATAAAAGTACACCAAAAGATTATTGAAATTTTATAACATCAAACTACAATCGATCAACTAGAAACATTTTTTTACGCATCTCTGCCATTATTTTTTGAAATCTATCCTCAAAACGTTTTCTAATTCGCTTATTTGACGCCTAGGTGCTTCTACCTCAACCTCTCTTTGTTATTCAAATTCTTTTCTTTTTCGTTCAGATTCTTGAAGCCGTTGTTCAGACTCATTAAGGCGACACTCAAGATCGCGTATAGTAGACAATGATTCAAACAACTCAGAAGGAGTAACACCTACTCCATAACCAGAACACACCGGTATTTCTCCAGTCCAAATACTCGTATAAAAATCTCATCCTCATTCATGTGAAGTGTACCATCGATCACTTGAGAAGCATATGATTTAAGTTCCGACTACAGATACAAATTCACATATTATAATTCAAAACTTACACATATAAATTCAAATGTTTACAACAAACACGTCAATTCATGAAAATCTATACATCATCAACATCAAGGTTTCCCATATAATTATCATCGAAATATACCCTATCATTCAAATTAATACAACAATTTGCACTCAATTACAACAAAATAAACATTGATGACTTAACATAATATATTAACTTTAACACAACTCTTCACTATTAATAGATGTAATTGTGTTATATCATCATCCGATCCAATTTGTAAAGTTCTCTATTTCAATTCAAATGTTTTCTAACTAACATGTTAAAAACGAGAAAAAGAACCAAATCAACCAAGAATTTACTGAGTAGAGGTTAAATTTTTAAATAAGTATAATTATAGTTAAGTTTAAATAGTAAATATCGAAAGGTGAAATTAAAAAGTAATGAAAGATGATGATTACAATTATATATATATATATATATATATATATANAATTCATAAATAATTAAAAAAAAAAATTAAATAGTAAATATCAAACATGATAACCAATATTATATATAGGTTTTATTTAGTTAATTTATAATGAAAATTAAATGTTTTAGATGTAGTTGAAAATATTTGAAACATAATTTTATTGGTGAAATATAAATGATTGCACAAATACAATTCGTAAAATATTAAATATGAAATGTAAAAGCAATTAAAGAGACAAAATGGAGAAATATACTTTTCAGTTATAAATAAATTACTAGTAACTTTAATAAACATATAAATGTGAGAGGAAATGAATTATGATTTGACACAAATTATTAAGGATACGTAAATTAAGAAATGAAAAAGAAATAAGAAAAAGAAAAAGCATTAAATAACTATTTAATTTTTTTCTTTATAACAGAAAAATGGTTAAGATCCCAACAATTTATAAATCTAGTTTCATTAAAAATTTCAACAACAAAGTCAAAAGAACAAGATCCAAACAATAATAACATTTAAAATCATACATACATTTCTTATATAAATAGAGATCAATCCCATAGGTAGAAATGTGAGAGTTCAAAAATGGGTTTTGGTGGAAATTTTTTTATATTAAACTGTTTGGTTTTGGGTTTGACCTTTATTTCTTCTGCAAAGTTGCTTACAATGGAAGAGCTTTGAAAATTATAATTTCTGGTTCCACAACACTCTCTCACTGCTCACTCACATTTGCACTCTCACATTCTCTCTCACTTATCTCGCTCATATTCCTTCTCTCACTTATCTCATTCACATTCTCTCCCTTTATTTTTTTCATTCTCTCTCCTTTTCTCTCTCCCTTTCTCTCTCGTTCTCTTTCTCGTTCTCTTCCTCTCTTAAATAGCAGATTTTGAGGATGGATAACTTCTAAAAATGAGATTAGCAATACATTGCTTGTGGAATATGCTAGGCTTTCAGGATTGAAGAGAATCGAAATAAAAAGAGATGTAGTACTTACCTTGAGGAATATGTTAGGCTTTCAGGATTGATGAGAGTCGAAATAAACCAGAGATGTAGTAAACACCAAAGTCAAAGGAAATCGTAGAGTTTATTGAACAAAAAAAATCATCTAAGTCCATACCTCAAAAGAAATTCAGCTTCATTCAGCTCAGAGGCCAGAGAGGAAGGAAATAAGAAATTCAGCTTGCAGCCAGAGATGAAGGAAATTCAGCCCTAGGAGACGAAATGAGAATTAAATACGCATTTTTTCAAAGAGTTCTTATAACCTTCAATAAAATAAGTATTTTCAAGGTTTTCTAAATACTTTGATAAGGATTATTACATTTTTTTCTCCAAAAAAAAATTAATACATTTCCTAGTTAGTCAATATAATCTTTTCAAAAATTTTAAATAATTTTTTATACGAATATATTTCCTTCAATGCTTGTTTTAAAAGCGTGGCAACATAGATTTTTAAATTTTCATGATGGGCAAAAATCAATCAAAATTCACAATTAGTTGGCCTCTAATCTTCAAATCAGTTAGCCGATCAAGCAGATTCTCCATAATTAAAATGAAAACAATGTAGATGAAATTGAAAAATATAAAAGAAGAATCATAGTAAAATATTGAATGAAGAAAGAAAAAAATGAATTTGTGAAGATTTTTTTAAAAAATTTGGTGATCGTTGATAAAATATATATTTAACAACTTAAAAATAGATATTACTTTCAAAGGTTAATTAATTACCTTCAATAAAGGATAACATATTTTTTAAGGTTATTTAAACTCCTTTAATAAAGAATAATTTATTTTTCAAAGATTTTAAATATTAAAAAATAATAATATATTTTTCAAAGGTTCTTAGTATTCTTTGTAAATATAATATATTTTTCGAAGGTTTTCAATAACCTTCGATAAAGAGTATAATTTTTAAAGGTTTTTAATGTCCTTTCATAAATATAATATCTTTTTTAAAGGTTTTCAATAACCTTGGATAAAGAGTAGATAATTTTAAGAGGTTTTTTAAACTCATAAATATACCATCTTTTTCAAAGGTTTTTGAAAACCTTTGATAAAGAGTGGATAATTTTCAAAAGTTTTTAAAACTCCTTTGATAAATGTGATAACTTTTTCAAAGGATTTTAATAAACTTCGATAAAGAGTAGATAATTTTTGAAGGTTTTCGATAACTATTGATAAAGAGTGAATAATTTTCAAAGCTTTTTTAAAAGCATTTGATAAATACAATATCTTTCTCAAAGGTTTTCAATAACATTCGATAAAGAGTAAATATCAAAGGTTTTTTAAACTCCTTTGATAAATATAACATCTTTCTCAAATGTTTTCAATAACCTTTGATGAAGAATAGATAGTTTTCAAAGGTTTTTTTTAATGTCGTATGATAAATATAATATCTTTCTCAAACAGTTTTCAATAACCTTCGATAATGACTAAATATTTTTCAAAGACTTTTAAATCTCTATGATTAATGTAAAGAGGTTTTTTTATATCCTTTGATAAAAGATGGTCAAAATAGGCCATTTTTTTTATAGTGCACGTCCCCGACCGAGGACCCAATTTAAATCCCTGGTTTGACCCCCGTCCCCCGTCAACTGGGGATTCCCTGCCCCGGCTCAGGGACCCACGAAAAATTTTGCCATCCCTATGCTTACCCGACTTTGGAAAAACGACCAAGCTTTGTAAACTGATTGCGACTGCATTTTGTCTCAGTTCTTTCTGTTATAATCTCCACCTTTATAAACATCCAAAGAGAACTGATTTTGAGCTAACCTTTTTCAGGTAACTCGAACCCAAGTTGGTCCAAGCAACGACCAAGCTTGCTTAGAGGAATTGTCTTGGTCAACATATTAGCCGCATTATCTGAGATATGTATTTTTACTACCTCAACTTCCCCTTTCTCAATCTTTGATAAAGTGGTACTTGATGTCAATGTGTTTGGTTCTGCTATGACACCATTGATTTTTAGACAAGTAAATTGTGCTCTGATTGTCACAAAATATTCTCACTTTTGTTTTTGTAATACCGAAATTGTTTAGTAATCCCTTCAGCCACAAACCTTCTTTGATAGCCTAAGACAGAGCTATAAACTCAACTTCTGTTGTAGATAGGGCCACAACAGATTGTAGACTTACCTTCCAACTTATTAAATTATTTTCTCATAAGAAAACATATCCAGATAGTGAGCTCCTTCTATATCACTTGCATAATCAGCATCCACATAACCACACATTTCATCATTGGAGGGGTCATTCTGTCTATATAAGATTCGAGCTTCCTTTGATGAACAAAGATACCTCCGTATCCATTTAACTGCTTCCTAATGTCGTTTACCAAGATTGGCCATGTATCTACTGACCAGACTTGTAGCATAGGATAGATCTTGTCTAGTTGAAGTCATTAGATACATCAAAGATCCCACTGCCTGGGAATAGGGAATAGCCTTCATATGGTTAATGTGATCCCCATCTGTACTCTTTGGACTGTTTGAAATAGAGAGTTTAAAATGAGGTGCAAGGGGAGTGTCAACAGGCTTAGCACCATCCATTTTGAACCTCTTAAGTATTTTTCTACAGTATTCAACTTGACTCACATACAATCTATCTTGCTTTCTTTCTCTGTCAATTTTAATGCCAAGAATCCTTCTAAATTCTCCTATGTCTTTCATTTCAAACTCTTCTTTAGAAGCGTCTTACTTGTCCCAACTCTTCTTTGGAACTTCCAACCAGTAGCATATCATCTAATAAAGGAGTAGATACACTGGTTCTTTGAAGCTTTTAGAATTTGTATACACACACCAGTTATAGAAGCTTCTCTTGAATCCCATTTTAGAGATCACCTCATTAAATCCGTCATACCAATACCTTGATGACTGTTTGAGCCCATAGATTGATTTGTTTAGTAGATACACCAAGTATTCTTCTCCTTTCTTCACATACCCTTGAGGTTGCTTCATATAGATAGTTTCATTCAACAATCCATGTAATAATGTTGTCTTCACATCCAATTGGCCTAACTTCAAGTTCTTTTAACAACTAGGGAGAGGAGTAGTTTAATGGATGTGTGTTTCACAACAGGAGAAAAGACCTCTGTATAATCAATCCCTTCCTTTTGTGTGAACCCATTTGCAACAAGTCTTGCCTTGAATCTAGACTTTTGGACCCCTGAAAATTCTTCTTTGAACTTGTATTTCCACTTACATGAAATAGGTTTGTACCCTTTTAGGCAAAGGCACTAATTTCCATGTATCATTAAGGTTAAGAGACCTCATTTCATCATTCATGACCTCAATCCATTGTCTAGCATCAAGGCTATTTATAGCTTCATCAAAACTGGTGGGTTCATTGTTGCTTAATGAAACGGCAACACTTAAAGCAATACTAGCAAAATGAGATTCTAAGTGCCTTGCAGGGGGCACAATGGTTCTCCTTGTCTTGTCCCTTGCTAAGGAATAATTTTGTAGATCTCCTTGTGTCTCTACTTGTTCACTTGACACTAATTCACTAATCTCAGCAGTGTCTTCACCTTCAATTTCTAGATTCTGAGAAGAAGTAGAAGCTCCTTGATCATTTTGAGGCTCCACCTTAAACCTTGTGCTATTGGTCTTAGACATAAGTGTAGATTGTTGCTCGGACATCATAAACATCTCATTTTCTCTTAACACAATATCTCTACTGTTAACACATCTTTTCTCAATAGGATGCCATAGTTTATATCCTTTCACTCTAGGTGTAAAGCCTAGAAACATGCATTTGACAGCCCTAGGTTTCAGCTTACCTTAGCTTTGATGCACATACCCTACACACCCAAACATCTTCAAGTGTTCCAGCTTGGGAGGCTTCCTTGTCCATCTCCCTTCTGGTGTTTTCAGCTCAATGAACTACTGTGGACATCTATTTAGAATGTAAATTATGTAGGTCACTGCCTTTGCCCAATATTTCTCAAGCAAAAGAGCATTGGACAGTTGCCATCTCACTTTTTCAAGCACTATTCTGTTGAGTCATTCAACAACTCCATTTGGTTGAGGTGTATACCTCACTGTTTTGTGCCTTACAATACCATTCTCCCTGCAAAATAAGTTGAACTCTTCTCCACAAAATTCTAAACCATTGTCAATTCTTAAATGTTTAATATGTTTAGAGGTTTGTTTTTCAATCAAGGTTTTCCATTATTTAAATTTTCCAAACACCTTATCTTTGCTTTTTAGAAAATAAACCCAACTCTTTCTTGAATAATCATCAACAAAAGAAAGAAAATACCTTACTCCACTTAGTGAATGAGAGTGTGTTGGACCCCATAGGCCAGAATGCATATATTCAAGTATCTCCTTGGTAGTATGTTGTCCTTTAGGGAAGCCTTGCCTAGTTGCATTGCCAAGGATGCAATGTTCACAAAATTTCAAGTTGTCTCTAACACCTTTAGGAAGAATCCCTTGTGTGGAAAGAACTTGCAGCTCTTTCACACTAAGATGAGATAGCCTCTTGTGCCATAGCTCATCTTCTGTAAGTTCTTCATCTATAGCCATCAAGGCTGAATGTGCCATTTGCACATCTTTAATGACATACAAGCCATTAACATTAGTAGCCACCAACACTACCTTTGAGTCTTTGATTATCTCAAAGGTGCCTCCAACTCCTCTATATTCACAACCAATAGAGTCAAACACCCCCAATGATAGGAGATTTCTCTTCAATGTAGGAACATACCTCACATTCCTGATTAACTTCACTGAACTATCTTGTAACTTTAAGGAAACAGACCCAACGCCAACTGGCCTGCAGGTATTATTATTTCACATGTAGATCAGCCATCCATCCCACTTCTTGTAGGTACAAAACCACATTTTTTATGGTGTCCTATAGACTGAACAGCTAGAATCTATCACCCAATCTTTAGTCTCCATAGAATTCTGCTCACTACACTCTTCAGTTGCTGCCAAGACATCTGAATACACAAGGGAATTTTCCCCCACATCTGCCTCTATATGTTTTACCCCTTTGTTCTGTTGGTTCAACTTCCTCTTTAGGCATAACAGTCTTTCTTCATGTGTCTAAGTTTGTGGTAAAAATGACACTTGATTTTAGACTTGTCACCTCCGTTCTGCTTGCCCTTCCCATTGTTCTTTGTTTTCCCTTTTGAAAACAAACCTTCTCCTCCTTGCTAACTTTCTTGCTCATCTGTAATTCTAGTTCTCTGACTCTAATTGTTGAAATAATTGCTTATGTAGTGATTCTTTCTCTACCATACTCCATTGTTGTTTTTACATCCTTAAACAATTTTGGTAGGGAGCTAAGTAAGATAAAGGCTTCATTTTCTTCCCCAATGTTGTCTCCTATTGATATGAATTCTAATGACAGTCTCTTGAATTTGTTCAAATTATCAGTGAGGGATTTTGCAGCATCCATCTTATATGTGAAAAATCTTTCCCTCAAGAAAGCTTTATTAGGAAAATCTTTGTTGAGATAAATCTCGTTTAATTTGTTCTAGAGATCATAAGCAGTTGGTTGGTCAACTATCTGCCTTAAACCACTATCTATAACATTCAATACAATAGTTCCATAGGCATTTATCTCTATTGTCTCTTTTTCTGCATCTATGAGTGTTTCAGGGTATTTTGCTGGGTCTGTGATGGCCAAAAATGCCTTCTGTCATCCCAATACTGCCTTGATCTTAGCTTTCCATAATTCAAAGTCTGTTATTCCATCAAACTTCTTGATTTCATACCTGGTTATAACCATTGTCTCTTTTTCTGCATCTCTGAGTGTTTCAAGGTATTTTGCTAGGTCTGTGGTGGCCAGAAGTGTCTTCTACTGTCCCAACCTTCATCTTAGCTTTCCATAATTCAAAGTCTGTCTTTCCATCAAACTTCTTGATTTCATATCTGGTTGCAGCCATTCTTGAACTTCAAGATTGACTTGTCTGAATCTTTGTATGCAAGAATTCAAATCTTGGATCTGTCTTCAGTTGTTCTCTGAGCTCGAATACCACTTGTGGCCCCAGATAACTATAATTCTCTTGTTTGCAGACCCAAACTATATAAATGGTCAACTTCTCTTCTAGACTCAGGGAAGACTATATCCTTTCGGCATCAAAACTCTTCAATCGTTTACCTGTATGCAAGCTCAATCGTGTAGACAAAGCTCTAAGGAACTAGACAATAGTTCAATTATGTAGACGATACTAAGAAGCACTAGACGATCGTGTAGGCGATAATTGAATGGAACTAGATGATCGTATAGACGATAGCTGAGGAACTAGACAATCGTATAGACGATGCAAAGCAGAGCTAGACGATAGTGTAAACAATGCAAGAGGAACTAAACGATCGTGTACATGATACTTTTAGAAAAAGCTATACAATCGTAGAGAAAGAAAGAACACAAGTATTTAAGTGGTTCAGCCAAAGGCCTACGTCCACTGTGCAAATAGGGAGGGTTTCTTTTATTACTTCTTCTTTAAAACTTCTTACAGAATGAATGTCTTGCTCTCTCTCGTTCTCGTTACTCTCTGATTCTTTCACCTTTTATACAGGTGCTCATTTTTCAACGAAGGAGCTCTAGTGGTTATAACAAACAAAACAGAAAGAGGCGACAACGATAAACTGATTGTAACTTCATTTTGTTTCGATTCTTTATGTTACCGTATATGTAAAATTTGCCGACCCTCCAAAAGGTGAAGAACCGACCCATCATGGGTCGGCTTGGGATCTAGCTAAAGGGGTCGGCAACTTGCCCACCCATGCAAAGTAAATCAATCTTCTTCCTGAAATTGAATTGGGTGTCACTAAAATTGGTGGCTCCCAAGCGAGAGCAATGCAAAATATGAAAGCACTTATATGGCTAATGCTTGGATTTGTTTTCTTCCTCGAGGCCATATTGGAGATCTAGTTCATCGATGATGGCACAACTGAATGATTTAATTGGTGCGAACACTATGTATGAGCAAATACAAGGTATTTATGTTTTTAGTCATAATCAATTGCATGTGTTTTTAATTTAATTTCACTTTTTTTTTACTGTGTTTTTGTTAAGTGTAATGTGTATATATGTGTATAGTTAAATGGTGAGATCTTCAAAATTATCAACATTATTTGAATGTAGCATAATTTTGATTTTCCAATCATCCCTTATTCTCATTCCAAATTTGTTTTAATTACTCTAATTCAAGATTTTAATGAAATGTTTTGTTAGAAGTATTTTAGTAACCTGATAAATATTGATTAAATTACGAAAGAAATGATTAGGCTATTTATCTAATAATATTTTTTTAATTATATTTTAAAACTGGTATTTAAATTGGTCATTCCATTTGTTATAGATTTTTTTTTTATGCATCTAAAATAATGTTGGGACTTTTTCCTTAGATATGGTCTAACAAATTCCTCAACTGTAGAAAATAAAACAGCCATATATATATATTGCCGACCCATCTTGCCAATTCTCCCCTTTTTTATCCTGGGGATCGGTAAATTGCCGACCCCTCCTTCCTATATATACACTTTTTGTATTTTCTAATTTTTGCTTCTATATTTATGTGCACCATCTTAGCTCTCAAATTGTTAAAATCTATTCAAAAGTTTTAGCTCGACCTCCTTTACCTTAAATGGATCGAACTCACTGGGGTCATTCTTCGAACTTCACGGTATCAACTCTTATTAGGCTTAATTGAATTAGAATTTTCTTGGCTGATATTGGACTATCAATAACCATTATTTTTATCTTAATTTAACCATGTCCAGTTTTACTCTCTACAAATTGCCCCTCTTTCTAGCTAGGCTTGGTATAGCTTTCAAACCGGAGCCTAATCCAAGAGTCTTTCTCAAACTTCTAAAGCCCCCATTGGTTCAAGCTCAACCTAGGTAATTTTTTGCTTCTTGTGCCAAATCTTCTTATAAAAACATTAACTTATCACACCATTACCACACTTCACCTTTCAATCTTCATCCATCTTCCTCAAGGACATTTTTCATCTAGCTTATCCTTGTTCATGGAAAACACTCTAGCCTTAGATTCTAGAGTCGATGTGTTATCCGATCCCGATGATGTTGATTTTGTTCCTAACCAAAGACCACATAATCACATTAGAAGGAGACAAGGGTTCCATAACAAAGAGTTGGCCCCTCTCAGTTCCTTCCTCAGGTCCACTAACTACAAATATTTTGAATTCGCTTAGAAAGAAATTCAAGATTCCCGACTCTGTTCATATGAGAATCCCTTCCCTAGATTAGGAGCCATCTAACCAAAGGTGAAGTGGCTTTTTATCCTTTAATGTTCAATTATGGAGTTAGGCTCCCTTTCCACTCTTTTATCCAACAATTTTTAGCTTATGTAAATGTAGCTCCTTTTCAATTATTTTCCAATTCGTACTGTGTGCTCTTAGGTTGTTACATTCTTTGGCTCAAGTTAGGAAATTCAAATCTCATTTCAACAGAGGAATTTATGTCCCTCCATACACTTAGAAAATAAAATCCTCCTTCAATTCCTATTCGCATAGGAAATCCCATCGTTCCATTCCCCACCGCACAAATGGGAGGAAAAAGAAATGATTTTTTATTAGTGGTGATTGGCTCACCTTAGATTATGGAGGTTTCTCTTTTCTAGTAGCGACCAAGTTCGCGATCTTTGGTAAGTCCCTCATGTATTCTATCAATAAGAACCGACCTTGTACATCTCATTCTAACAATTTTGCTTCACATTATAAAAATTGATAAGAAGCCCAACCTATCCAATGTAGCTGCCACCTTCGAGACTTAGCCTTCTCCATTGACAATCAACTCCTCACAATCCTAGCTTGGTGCAACAAAAGCTGCTTGACACTTTTAACCTCGACCTCTCAACTCAAACTAGTTTGACCAGTTTGTATTGCTTTTATTTCTTTCTTCATTCATTTCTTTCTTTCGTTTTCTTTTTAATGGCTATTAAAAATCTCCTATTAAAACTCTTAATAGCTTTATCTAACCTTTTATTTGGAAATGGCACCTCGCAAATCTATGCGCCAGGGAATGGCTGCTGCACTGGGAACTAGTGCATCCACTTCTCATGCCCATTCTACTATCTCTATCCCCATAATCTCTTCAATGGGTGCTCCAACTAGTATTGACCCCATCCACGCCTTCATCTGAAGAGCCACCTTCCCGACGTCCATGCCTCCAAGCCTTTCCACTCTTCTCTCAACAACCCATAATATTACCAACCCCTTCCGTTATTAAAGGGGCTAGGTCATCTACGCCTGATCTTTTTTACTTCAACGGTCCATATAAATCTGTAAAGGATGAGGTTGCGCTCTTGAATCAAGCTATGGATCAATGGGCATGTCTAAAGGAGAGAGTGTTGACCCGATCGCACGCCTATCCAAGATCATGAATGAAATAAGCCAACCAGCACCTCTGCATGGTAAGTGACTCTACTAAACTAGATCTTTATGTTTTTCAGCTATATATTTTTATTTTTCTTGTTTCTTTTCTTCAGGCGTCCTATGAAATGTCCAAAGACTATCAAAATTTAAGCAACAAGGTGGATTGTCACAAGCAAAACCATGAAAGATTAAGCAACGAGGTGGAACTTCTTAAACAAAACTACGTCTCTTGATAAGAATTTGATCGAGTTTTAAATCTTCATGTTGAGGTGTCCATCTTGCTTGCTAATGCCCAAGGATCTCCAATGACATTTCAATCTCGATATGATGCTTCCCATATTTTAATAAACAAGTTGGAGAAAAAGTTGTCTGTTGTTGAAGCAGAATTGCAGAAAGCTCAGGCTAAGTTATCCAATGCTAAATATTTGACTGAGAACTTCAAAAAAACAAAAGCCTACCACCAAATAGAGGATGATTGCCTCCAGTATGGAGTTACGTTGGTCGTGGGTAGTGTACGAACAAAATACCCCACTACTTTTCTTGACGTTTTTTAAAATGTCAAGGAAGCTAGTGTCAAGAATGTCGATTTTCTTGACGTTTTAAAAATGTCAAGAAAAGTGACACTTGACATTTAAAAAATGTCAAGAAACACAGACACCTGACATGTTTGAAATTTCAAGAATATGGGCATTCTTGACAAGGAAAAAACGTCAAGAAATTTTTTGAACTTGACATTTAAAAAAGGTCAAGAAACACAGACATTTGACATTTTTGAAATATCAAGAATATGAGCATTCTTCATAAGGAAAAAAAAGTCAAGAAATTTTGTGAACTTGACATTTAAAAAACGTCAAGAAATTTGCTTGTGATTTTTTTAGAAAAATCTATAATGTTGACATTTTTACCTATAATTGCTCCTGTATTTTGATCCAACAATCACATTAATATATATATGACATACATTCATCAATCAAATAAATAATATACACGCATTTACAAACTTATATATCAACAAAAAAAACCACCAATATCTCTTTATAAAAACTTAACCTCTTTAACATTGTCAATAGTACAACCTAAGGAACATAATTCTAACAGTCAACCCATATGGACACTTCCAAAACAATATAAGGAACATAATTCTAGCAGTCAACCCAATATGAACAGTTTCGAAAAATATATTTCCAAAACTTCTATCAACAAAACCATCCATCTACCCACACATGTACCAATCCAAAACTATCCCCCCTCCCCCGTGCGTATTTGATATGAACTAATCCAAAAGATAGTTATACCTATATGGATATGAAGTAAATCCAGAAATTAATCAGCCAGAACAAACACATCCAAAATGACCAACCACAATCACATATAGCAATCTAAAAATTCAGCCAACTCTATCTGCACCTCATCTAACTCAATTTGTGAGTATGTTTTCCTTTTATCAATCTATGAACATAAAAGCCAAATATTATAATGGATTCTTTTTTTTCCTATGCTATTTGAAATGTCGAAATAACGATAACATACTAAATCTGAGATAACAATGCTTCTTTTGGTCACAATATCCCTCATATACCTCATGATGTAGTATCCACATTCGGTACTCCCAACTTGTAGATGACACTATAGAGAAAAAATCAGTAAATAAGAAGGAAGTAATCCTTACGCACTAGATGTGTACTTAATATGATGAATAAGTAGTCATTGTTAATTTATACTTGCCTTTACTGTTCTCCATAAGGTTTGCTTCCGGCTTTTCTTAATATTCCATTGAGATTGAAACATCGCCATTTCCCTATTAATCAAGAAATAACCACAAATTATTCTAAAATCAAGTACACTTAAAAACAAACACTACAAATGAAAAAGGTTAACTTATGTGTTAGTTATATATCGTATATCTACCCGTGATGTTGTCCTTATTGAGTCTAGGTGTATCATCGTATGCATTTATAGCAAGTAGTGTCCAATGACCACTATTTAATAAAATATACTTTGTTTTTTTATTGCTAATGGAAATTGATAAAAACAAAACGTGTTTTAACTCACCCAGGATTAAAAGAAGCAAGAACTATTTGGTTTGCTTCTAAGACCATCAGTCTACTACACAGGTTTCGAGTTTTAACTTCCTAAGACTTATGTCTAGAGGAAATGAGAGATGGATCTACAAAAGTGTATTGTGAAATTTCCTTTGAATCAATAAAGGATGAGTGCAAGTACCTTCAAAATATTTATAACATTAATATAGATGACCAAAATTGGAAAGAAACGTCAGAACTGAAGTCTACAAAAGTAATAACATTACTTATGCCATGTAAGCCACCAAAATCATTGTCTTGACTTCATCCATGTTACAAAAGTTAATTATGTCCTCTCGCAGGACACAACTCTTTCGACTGATGCCAAAAAGTCTAACTAGAAGTTGTAAAGAAATACTACTCTTTGGCTTTCACCTTCTCAGCATATCTAAAAATGGATTTCAAAAATACCGGAAGAACCGATGTTAAGTCACTAACTTCTTTTTTCTTAGTCATTCCCATTGAAGATTTCTCCTAATGCAACAAAATCATAGCAACAAAAGTATATAAAGTAGAAAAATTAGACATTTGATAAACTTATTGATTTTATTAGAATCACTTACCTTAAAGATTTTCAAATCTTCTACATTGCAATTTACATTCACCTTTATCTTGTCTCTTTGTTTCTCTAGGGACTTAATCTCCTCCATCTTAACCTTCTTTTTCTGTTTCTTTTCATATGCAATCTTTATCTTGTCTTTTTGTTTATCTTGAGGTTCGATCCCATATGTTAAAAATTGCTTAGAGCAACTTCCATGCTCAGAAAATGTTGTAGAAGATGACATTTGAAGACGAGCTTCTAATTCTCAAACACGTTGACGAAGTGCTTCATTCTCACTTACAATTTCCTTGTTTTCATCCTTCCCATGTTTTGATTTTTGTTTCACTGTATGAAAGTAAATCGTTGGAGTAACAAAACCACCAACCCCACTCACATGCCTGTGCCTTTCTTGAGTACCCAAAGCTTGTGTTAAGATATCATTGGGAGAATGATGTCTGTGGCACAATGGATCTGTATTATTCTTTGAGATCTCATCCTAAAAAGAAACAAAATTTAATATAATTAAGCTATATGTCATATACTTCAAGTAAATTTAATACTTATCTTACTATTCCTAGGTTCAGAATCAAAGTCTGGCCATTTAGAGTCTACTAACTTCCAAGCCAAAGAGTCTATTGGATGTTGTAACTTTAAAGGAACTTTTATCAAAGAGAACCTATGAGCGGAAGCAAGATCGTTCCAAATTAATTGTGACAGAATTACAAACATTCACAAACATACAAACTAGTTATGTATTTCAGAACAAATTAAGACATGCTTTCATAAATTAAATACAAAGGAACGAGAGACATACCTTTTGAAGAACTCTTCTTCTAACTTTCTCCTGCTCTCGTGGATTCTTGGACCAGCACCTCTCATTGTCACTTAGAACGCCAATTCAATCGTCTACCCAAATCTCTCGATGTCGCTTAGCACACGAATAGTCTTCTCCACGAACAAGCAACCTCTCGGACACCACCACTTAGTGACCTTGGTATTCTCGGAGTGAGAATCCAGGAGGTGTGGGCTTTATTGGATTTGGTAGAGGGAATGAGGAAACTATGATCGAACTCAACAACCAAGCAAGTGGGAGATTATAGATTCTATCGTATAGACTTGTGCTTAATCGTTTAGTAAAGGTACATGATCGTTTAGTAAAATAGGTTTGATCGTTTAGAGAAGCTCGCTCGCTTAAGCGCGCGATCGCTTAGTACAACTTTACACGATCGTTTAGTCAACAGCGTGTGTACACAATCATTTAGACAAACACTTGAAGTTGTTGTGTAGTCTCTCGTGAGCTAAATGATAGGTAGTGCACTCTAATGAAGCGATTCTTCAATACTCTTCCAAAATGAAAACATTTTTCATTTTATCCTTCAGTTATGAAAACTGAATAAAACCTCCCACTTTCACATGCGGTTAAGGAGAAACCACCAACAATTATCTCATAACTGTTTTAATCATAAATAAATATAATAACTAACTTATCATATTATATTTATAACCTATAGTTTTAATATCACATTATATGCAACATTTAAACCATGGTTTTTTTCTCCTTTACTTGATATAAATCATATTTACATCATTTTCTTCCAATTAATATATCTCATACATCATGTCAATTATATCATATATAATTGAACTAATTTAATCATATCATATATAATCAAACTCTCTCTTGTCAATGAACACTTCAAACTGACCCAAAAACTTATTTTTCAACTTGAATCCATTAAACTACTAAGGGGACCTTATGGACCTGTAGCTTAAAGCTCCAACGGTACGTGAATAGCTGACTAAACTCTTTAGTCACAAGATCCACCGTCCGTTAACTACCGGGTACTCCACTAAAGACCGACAGCTGCACTATTCTCACAGATATATTTCTATGTCCATCGGATATAACCAGGCAATAGTACGATAACCATTCACAAATGCTCGTAAGTACAGCTGGACCAATTTACTGTTTTGCCCCTATAGTTACATCTCTAACTCTTTAAATACCATTGATCCCTCCTAATTAACAATACATCATAGTCCTACTATGAGTGGACACCTCTTGGGTCATGAAAAGATGTGTGGCGCCACATCGTTCAAGCTTCGGAATCAGCCCTTAAGGGAGCAATCTATCTATTTACCCCTGCTTCAGGGAATGAGTGAATTCCATCTTGTGTAGCTGAGTTCCTAGCTCCCCAATCAAACGAATCCCCAAAGTGGTAGGTTTGAGTCGGTGATCTGGCTACTCGCACCCATACAAATCAAAGGACTGCCCTCAAAGGCAAGAGTTCCCAATTCACTTAGGATTAAGGTCATGTTACCTATGGTCATCCTAGTGAAGTGAAGTATCTATCATGAATGACATTATATAACGAGATTAAACATTTCGTGGTCTGATCTTATACAAACTTCTTTGTATAGGACACTCCCGCTCGCATGTCTTCACATGAATGATCAAAATCAGACCATCTGTAGCACGTCACAACACTTGTAACTATCTACAAAGCGGGTCGGATCCGTAGTGTCACCAGGATAAGGTTTCCCTCCTATATTCATATACTACAGATTATTTTGGTTATCACTTAAGGCATGATTCACTTGTATGTCTCCACATACATGCTTAAGTTACAACAACACCAGGGATCTTAGTTTGTTGGTTTGTGGTAAATCAAATAAAACATCTCATGTTTTATAGACAACAGTGAAAAAATATCTCATATTATTAACTCACAAGTGTTTGTTCAATACAGGTGTTTACAAACTACAGGACCCAATGAGAGTTTAAGGCATCAACCCCAACAAACTTACCATCTACAATATTTTCACCAACGTGCCAAAACAAGTTTTTAGCACAATCAATACTTCTAAAAAGCCTTTTGAATCGTGGAATTGGTGGAAAGTACAATAACATTTTTTAAGGTATCTGTTTTTTTTCTCACATTTTGTATCCTTCCCGTTTTTCCATCTTGATTCACCACATTCAGGACATTCAATTGCATCTGCATATTCTTTTCTACACAAACAACAATCATTAGGGCATGCATGAATCTTCTCATATTTCATTCCTACTGCACCTAAAGTTTTTTTTGCTTCATACATTGAATTTTGGAGCTCATTGATAGTGGGCAAATTTTCCTTTATGATTTTGAGTAGTTCTGAAAAACTAGTATCACTCCATCCATATCTAACTTTTAAATTATACAATTTGACTAATGTAGTAAACTTAATGTATTTTTTGCACCCTTCGTATAACGGTTTTTCAGCATCATTAAGCAACTTCTCAAATCCATTTGGATTTCTTGAATATTCCTCATGAGCAACTTCAACATTTCTTTTAAACTTCCAACATCCTCTTCATACATATGGGTGTCATACTTAGAAGATTCTCCACAAAATGATGAGTTAGGAAGTTTTTTCCCATGCCAAAACCAGATTTTATAACTTTCATCAATCCCATTGACATATAAATGATCTCTAATATTCTTACTACTATGCTTTTCACAATTCCCCAACATTACAAACAAGGACAATGAATATATGAGCTATTTGTATTAAAAAAATCCAAGTTTTATGAAGTTTTCCACACCCAATTCATTATCTTTGGTTAATCTACTCATGTGCATCCATGAATTATCCATGATTGTAAATCTAGTAAGAAAAGATGCACTACTACAAAATCTACATTACTTGACACTTGTAGTTTTTAATTACTTGACGTTTCTGTGGAAAAAGTCAAATAATATGATTTTGGACAAAAAAATGTCAAGTAAAAGTGTTAAAAAAGCGGAGATTGACGGAATATTTCAGATATTTTCACGCGAACCTTTACTTGACACGATTTTTATGTCAAGTAATATAAGGTCTTACTTGACACATTTCATGTGTCAAGTATAAGAAACTCTTACTTGAGATTTCTTTCGTGTCAAGTAAAAGGATTAAAAAAGCAGAGATTGGCAGAATATTTTAGATATTTGATAGGCCTCCAATTATGTGCTGCTTGTCGTCTACTTCTACTAAGCAATCGTGTAGCAGAGCTCAACGATCGTGTAGCATTTGGTAGGCGATCGTATAGAAACTAGTAAACGATCGTGTAATGTTTTGTAAGCGATCATGTAGTTCCGGGTAAGCGATCGCGAGGTGTGTATAAGTGATCGTCTAGTGTTACTCAGCGATTGTGTAGCAGAGCTCAGCGATCGTGTAGCATTTGGTAGGCGATCGTATAGAAACTGGTAAGCGATCGTGTAATGTTTTGTAAGCGATCGTGTAGTTCTCGTAAGCGATCACGGGGTGTTTGTGGGCGATCGTTTTAGTGTTACTAACAATCGTGTAGCAAAGCTAAGCGATCGTGTAGTGTAACAGAGCTCGGTGATCGTGTAGAATTTGGTAGGTGATCGTATAGCATTGGATAGGCAATCGTATAGAAACTGGTAAGCGATCGTGTAATGTTTTGTAAGCGATCATGTAGTTTTGGGTAAGCGATCACGAGGTGTTTGTGGGTGATTGTCTAATGTTACTCAGCGATCATGTAGAGACTTTACTATTTTCATTTCCCTCTCAAATTAAAAACTCTTTCTCTCCTCCTTTACTTTACTCAACGATCATGTAGAGACTTTATTTTTTGTTCCCCTTCCTCTCCCATTTTCATTTCTCTCTCAAATTTGGTTTCGCTCCTACCAAAATTATCAAATAAAATAATATTTTCCTCTCCCATTTTCATTTCCTTCTCAAATTAAAAACCATTTCTCTTCTCCTTCACCATCTCACTCACAACCTTCCCCTTCCCCCCATTTTTTTTTCTTCTTCCATGCGTCAAGAGCCCTAGTCGTCGTCAGCTTTCATTCTCCACTCACCTCCGTTCACACTGCTGTTATTGAGTTTTTCATTTCGTCGTCTGCTCAGTCGCGCTAGCTCTCTCCCTCGTCGTCTGCTCAGCTCCCTCGCCGTCTGCTTAGCCGCGCCAGCAGGCCAGCTGTGCACATCGTTCGCCAATCTTCAGCCCCACCCAGATTTGTAGCCGAACGCCCCCACCCGCTTTTACCGCTTCAGCCGCGTCTAGATCTATAGCCGAACGCCCCCAACCGCTTTCATCTCTTCAGTCCTGCTCAGATCTGCAGCCGAACACCCCCAGCCCCACCCAGATCTGTAGCTGAACACCTCCAATCCTTGTTTTGGTTAAGGTTTGGTAATTTTGTGGGTTTATATGCATAATCTTGATTATTGTTTGATTTTGGGTTAGTTCTAATAAACACCCATTATGTTTGGGTCATAGATTCAGGTTGTAGCGGAGTTTAAAGATTGGAAGCGTGTTGTGCGAGGTTGCAAGGTTTTGACTTTGGAAAATTTTGGTAACTTTTAGTAAATTGTTATTAAATTTTGGTTTGATGTATATTCAGACTGGACAAATAAATTAGTCTATGAGTGTTCTTGTTCCTCTTTTGTTTTCTTTTTAGGAAATTTGGTCGAGGCTCAAATGAAGCATCGATTTCAGCAAACACTTCAAGTAAGTGTTTTGGATGTATTTGAATGAATTTCTGATTTGGGTTTTAATGTAACATCTTCTGTAATGATTTGCTTGTTTGAATGTTTGATGATGAGATTAATTTTGAAGTGTTAGAAGGAGTTGAGTTGCTATCCAATAGGTTTGAGACCGATCTTGGCAAGGTTTTGATAAGTTTGTAGGTTAGTATTAATAGTTCTTTGTTACCCATTGAAGTATTGGTCTAATAATTTAGTTATTTTCAACTTTTTATGTTCAATTTAAAGATTTCAAGGGATTGGAGCCACTGTCCAACAAAGTTAACGATGTTTGGACGTTTTGATAGGTATTAAGGCCTTGAAACTCTTTTGGAATTGTTACATAGTTGCTGGAATTTGCGTTTTGTAACCATCATTATTGAACCTTTCAAAGGTTGGATTCCGTTGTTGTATTTTAACACTTATTTATATATTTTGAAATTTGATGTTATATCCCTTTTTTCTATTTTACAGATGGACTTGCTTAAACATGGCTTGCCTGACCCTTAGTTCTCGATCTTTAGACTTCAAAGCTCAATGAATATATTAAATAATGTACTTTGTTGAGAGGTTATTTATTAAACAATTGGTCACTTTTGTGTTTGTTGAAAGTTGAGTTTTGTATACAAAAGCAATAGTTGAGATTTTATTTTGTGCATGTACATGTGAAAGAGAAATATTGTTGTAATTTGTGAGGGGTGTTCATAGTTGAACATATGGATTTTTAGTGAATATATTGAGTTGATAGATCTTAAATGTATAATGTTTATTTATTTGATGTAATTGTATTGTTGAAATACAAGGTAGAAAATGAGAATATCGATTGGGGCATTTAATTTGAAAACAAAAAGACATATACTTGACACATAAAAAACGTCAAAAAGTATCACACTATACTTAACACTCGAATAAACTTGACATACCACCAATGTCAAGTGTATTATCTTTATTGACATAAAATCAAGAAACATATTACTTGACGTTTTTTCTAAGTCAAGTTATCACACTATACTTGACACTCGAATAGTTGACGCTTTTATAAGTGTCAAGTATACCCTTTTATTTGACATTAGAAAAACGTCAAGTAATCCAATTTCTGTAGTAATGATGATAAACAATGATCAACTTCAAAAAACAAGTTGTGGAAAACAAACAAGTTCCCAATACATATAACTTGTCATTTCTAGCTCTACAACATTCCAACCTCAAGAAAGTAAGATAAATCAGAGAACCTCAAGGTAAATCAAAGAACAAAGACAAACACATCTAAAAAAATTGAACCCAAGGTGTAATCAAACCTAAACAAATTGAACCTAAGGTGTGCACGTCCTCTAATGTGCTAAACATATATTAATTCCAATAACTAAAAATTGAACCCAAGTTTGGCAAAGCATTACTTAGTTCATAAAGCCCTAACAAATTAGACACATTGACATATCTAACTTTGGCAAGCATTTAATTAAAGATAAGTGGCAAATTCTTGCAAGTTCTCTAAAATTAAAGCCCTAACTTTGGCAAAGCATTGAATTAAAGTGTCAGTCCCAACTTTCGTAAGTTCTCTAAAATTCAATCTCATTCAAGAATAATATTAAACAAGAGTTTATTATGAGATTCAAGAATATACATGAGCGATTAAACCCTAACTTTAAAAGTTCAAGCCTCAAACCAAAAAATTCAAGCCGTAACTCTAAAAGTTCATGCCTTAAACCAAGAAAATCAAGCCCTAACTCTGAAAGTTCATATCTCAAACCAAGAAAATCAAGCCCTAACTTTGAAACTTCATGCCTCAAACCAAGAAAATCAAGAATTAAACCTAATCTAAACAATAAAATCAAGATTAAGTCAAATTAAACCAAGAAAATAAAGACTTAAACCCAATCTAAACAAGAAAATCAAGATTAAGCCCTAACTTTGAAAGTTCATGTCTCAAATCTACTTAACACAATGAAGAATCTCTTCAAGATTGATGGAATAACAAAGATGCATAAAAAAGAAGTGAAAAACCATGAAGATTTCTAGTGTATTGTAAATAAAATCGACTAAATATGTTGAAATTTCTTTTAAATATGTCTGATAGCGTTGCAATGCTGTTGAAGAAGACGCAATTTTTCCGTCGAAACCCATAGCATTGTAATGCTATTGAGAGCATTGCAACGCTGCGTGCATGAGATGCGCACGTTTTTCATTTTTTCGTCAAAACACATAGCGTTGCAATGCTACTTTTAAGCGTTACAACGCTACCCTATGTTGGGTTTTATGTCTTAAAACTTATTCTGAAAATTCAATAAGTTTTATTGAATATATAAATTGCTTATTTCGTTTTAGAAATAAATCCAATAAACTACAAAGATCCATGACTATTACATGAGTATTTGAACTTTATGTGGATACATAAAAGTGGATCAGGTTCGAGTAAATAATCAAAATGATCTATAGTATATGAATGAGGTTGGGTGCCTTATTTTGGTAACACTATTGGATGCGGCCCACACTGCAGTTGTTATAAAGAGTTGTAAAGTTCCATAAATGATGTGATCCTAATTCGTATATGTTATGACATGAGGAGTGGAGGCGTCCTATGCAATGGGTTTGTACAAGATCGGACCACGAAATCAATCACTCTTACTTTATAAATTCACTCATGCCTGTTTTTAGGGATAGTGGAGAGGTTGTTCCCTTAAATGTTGACTCTGGGTCTTAAACAAGAGGCTCCACCCTCTCATTTGCCTAAGAGGGACTCGGTTTGTTGATCGGATGACAAACCAATTGTTTATTAGAGGATCAGTGGAACTTAAGGAACAAGAGGTAATCTCGGGGGTAAAACAGACATTTGACCCAACCGTTATTATGAACAACCTATGAAGGGTTAACTTACTAATCATTGTTATATCGAGTGGACATAATATATAGGGACTGCAACTATGGGCTTTAGTGGAGTGACCCATTAGTTAATAAATGGGGTTAATTTGGTGTTGAGTTTAGCCAATTAATCTCGATCGTTGGAGCTCATGATCGGTAGGTCCGCGAGGTTCCTCTACTAGCTAATAAATGGATTAGCTTTAGAGTAGCATGATAAGTTAATTTGAAACGTTCGAATTAGAATTAAAGAAATTAGTAGTTATATGAGATATAATTACACGTTTAATTTTGAAATTAAACAAAATTGGAGAATTTAATTAATATTTAAATATGATTTAAACATTAAATTCATGAAGATGGAATTTGTGTAAAATTAATTTAATATTTGATATTAAATTAATTAGAATTAATTAAATTATTTAATTAATTATTTATTATTAATTTTATTAGATAATTAATTTATGAAATTAATAAAGTTTTGATTTTGAAAATTAAAATTGATTTTGAAAATAAATTTATAAAAAAAAATTAAAATTGGAAAAATACAAAATTGAAAAGTTGGATTTCTCCACTATCTTAAACAAGAAGCTCACTCATTTTCCCACTTGTTTTTACTTCAATCTTCCAAGCATGAGCTGCACCTCATGTAGCCTTCTTCTTTGCATGAATGTCCTGCAATAAATAGAGAAGATGGAAGTGGAATTTAGGCATGCATCAGTTGAATTTTTACAGAAAAATTTAAGTTGAAGAAGGTTTTCTTCAAGTGGGTGTAGAAGTGTGTTCTTCTCCAAATTCCCTTCATTCAAGCTTATTTTGAGTCCCACAACTCAATCTAAAACTCCAAGAGAATAGTAAGGAATATCTTGAAATGGTTCACAACGAGAGTTAGAGAAGATTTGCAGCTGAATTAGAGATTCTAAAGTTACAAAGATATGGCTTCAAACCCTCTTATTATTGTATGAGCATGCTTCATTTATAGCCAAAATTAATGAATTAGAATGCTTACTAATTCTTGTTGTTTCCGTTACATGCTGATATACTCCTACACCCTGTATATTCTACAATTCTTGATGTTTTTAAAACATCAAGAATCCATTAATTGAACTTGACATTTTTAAAACATCAAGTACTGTATTTTTTAGGAAAAATGCACAATCCCTACTTTTTAAAATCAATTCTTGACGTTTGTTTTCTTTAAAATCACCTATTGCTTGACATTTTTTCATAAAAAAGTCAAGTATTTAAAATTGCAAACATCAAGAAAGGTGGTTTTTCTTGTAGTGCCCCAACATCGACTTCAACTTCGTTCAATCCAAAGTCAACGCTTGGCGAGATGATGAAAATCAAAGTATGACAAGCATAGGTGTTTTTACGAGCCAACCAGCACCAATCGCCCCTTAGAATGACATCTCAGACTTTACCAACACATTTCTCTAAGGCATTCTATATTCACAAATTCGAGAACATTGGTGGAACTTGGATATATTGACCATATGGATGAATAATCCAAAACTTCTCAACTTGTAATCTTTCGATTAGTGAGCTTTGTCAGTTGTTTTTTTTTTTTTCCTTAGAGAACTCATTGGAGCATGTAATCTTTGCCTGGTGCTCAAGCTTACAACTTTTTGCCTGCAACTCAAGCTTAAAGCTTTTTCTTGCAGTTCAAGCTTACAGCTTGACCAATTGAAACTTTTAGCTTTTACCTATTGAAATTTGTAGCTTTAACTTTTACCTATTGAAATTTGTAGCTTTAACTTTTGCCTATTGAAACTTGTAGCTTTAGCTTTTGATTCGACAAAATTAGTACTATCGGTCCTCACTCAAACAAAACAAATTTTACCCACAAGACAAAATTATTATTGCTTGAGTAAGATAGAAGATTCAAAATGCTTATTGCAAATTTGAGAAAGATAATTTGAATTGCATGAATAAAAATAAACCATGAAATTCACACTACCAATTTGAAGCAAAGCTGAAAATACAAAATGCTCACTATAAAAGTATACTAAGAAGCCTACTGGTAATAAAAGCTTAGATGTTCAGCATTCCATGAGTGAATCAAATTCTTCCCACCCATGTCAACTAAACCATAAGTTCTAGGTCAAATAACCTCCGCAACTTGATAAGGGCCCTCCCAATTCGGTCATAAGGCTCTTTTGCTAGGATCCTTAGTGTTAGGTTGTTGGGGTTGATGCCCTAAATTTCGTAGGGTCCTGTACTTTGTAATTTTGTTGTACAAATATTTTATTTATTTAATAAAATATGAAATGTTTTACTTGACATTTAGATATAATTAAACCCACAAACCAATAAGCTAACATCCAAGGTTATCTTTTATAGCTTAAACATGTATGTAAAGACATATAGGTGTTCACGTTTAAGTGATAACCTAAATGGTCTGTAGTAGATGGATAGGGTTGGGTACCTTATCCTGGTAACACTACGAGTATGGCTTGCTTTGTAGAGGTTACAATTGTTATAAAATGCTACAAACGATCTGATATTGATCATTCACGTGGAGATATGTGAGCGGAGATATTTTATACAAAGAAGTTTGTATAAGACTGGACCACGAAATGACTAGTCTCATTATATAATATCAATCATGATAGAGACTTACATTTCACCACGATGACCATAGGTGACGTGACCTAAATCCTGAATAAGCTGTGAACTTCTATCTATGAAGATAGTCCTTTGATTTATATGGGTGAGAGTGGCCAGATCGCCGACTCAATAAACCTACCATTTTAGGGATTCATTAAATCGGGGAGCTAGGAACACAGCTACATAAGACGGAATTCAATCCTTCCCCGAGGTAGGGAAAAGTAGATAAATTGCTTCCTTGAATGGTCATCGCACTATTGACTAGTTATATCCAATGAACACAAAATATATTTAAAATGCGAAGAATGCAGTTGTCGGTCTTTAGTGGAGTGTCTGATAGTTATGGATGTTGAATAATTTAATTAAAGAGCTTAATTAATTATTCAAGTATCATTGGAGCTTTAATCTACAAGTCCATGAGGTCCTCTCTGTAGCTCAATAGGAATTAAATGAGAATCAATTATGGATTAATTTGAATTGTTTAAATTAATTGAGGAAATTAATTATATGTGATATAATTAGTTCTACTTAATTATATATGATATAATTACTACAATGTATTTGATACATTATTTCAGATAAAATAAATATTTGAATTTGATTCAAATATTAATTATATTAGTTGAATTAATATAATTAATTTTATCATAAATAGGATTTATATTAAATATCATGCACTGTTGAGAGAATGAAAACTATAGGTTAGATTGTATTTGATAAACTATAGGTTAGATTGTATTTGATACAATATTAAACTATAGGTTATGTGTTATATTATATATAACATATAGTATATATATATATATATATTAAATAGTTTTGGGAGGGAGTTGTAACTCTCTTCCCCTTATATCTTTTTATTTTAGTGCATGTGTGGATATAGTGCTCAATAGACTTACAAAATTCCAAAAAGAGATAGAAGTTCTTCTATGGAAAAATAGTTTTTCCAATCACTTCTTCTCTTCCAAAAACTTAAGAGCCTACAACTCCTTAGTTATTCTCATCCCATTAGAGAATACAAGAGGCTCTTTTCATGATGGTGACCATTTGGATCAAGTTTATTCGTGATACATGAAGAAGGGTTCTTCAAGGGTAAGTTTTCTCTCACCCTAATTCTCTCATTCCTTCTTGTTTGCATGCTGTAAATTTATGATAATGCATAACATTTGTATTCTGTAATTTTTATTCTGTGGAAATAAATTTTGGATCGATCTCCACGCTCCCGCTCAAGGACCTTCAAAGGTTCCTTCATAGGCATTCCCCACCTAAGAACTAGGTCACCTACTTTAAATTTCCACTTATGAGTTCTAATAACATGCAACCCAACTTTTATATTCTACAACCCAAAGATGTGCAGTCTCACATATTCTTCTAAAAGATTCATGTGTAATCAGAATGCATCATCATTCTTAACTAAACTTGAATTAATCGACCCGAGGAGAAGGAATCCCGATCTCCACTAGAACTATGACCTCAACTCCAAACATAAGTGAGAAAAGGGTCTCCCCAGTAGAAGTTTGTGATGTTGAAGAAATAGAAATTCAAAAAAGCCAGTGACCTGATAAGCGAACAATTAGAAGGTTCGGAATCATCAAGTAGTCCCTAATAGACTTGAATTCTATTAAATCCCAATAAGCGATCCCGATCTTGAAATCACAAGTTCCTCTTCCTCTACTAATTATGCACTTTGTTCTCGATCTACTCCTTGTAGAATGAATCTCTGTGGTCCTTTTTGGTTTAAAAACCAGGGATCTGCACCAAAAAAAAAAATCTCACGCACTCTGATATATATTTGAAGAAACAAACAAAACAAAAATATTCTAGAAGCAAAATATATTAGCGAGAGAAAGAAAAGTAATGGAACTCCTATATTTTATTCAATTGATGGACTTACATTTATAGTCTGATAACTAACTTAATGCTTACTAAAAATAGCAAAGTGTGGACTTCTTCTTCCACACGATCCGGAAGATTAAGTCTTGAATCATGACCGGATTATTAGCTTACACTACTCCCCCTAATCCTGACATGATTCTAAATCACGAACACCAAGTAGCTAACGCATAGCAGCTTCAGCTAACTTCACTCCTGTCAATGCTTTGGTCAGTGTGTCGGCTCGTTGTTCTCCGGTGTTGACAAATTTAACGACAATTTTCCCCTTCTCGACATACTCTCGAATGAAATGAAAGCGTGTATCTATGTGCTTACTGCGGCCATGAAAAATGGGATTCTTCATGAGAGCTATCGCGGATTTGTTGTCCACGAACAATGTTACTGGTCTTGGCTCCATTCTAGTTAACTTGCTAACAAGGCTTCTTAACCACAACGCTTGGTAAGCCGCGGTAGTGGCTGCCATGAACTTGAATTCACAAGATGAGAGTGCCACCGTATTTTGCTTTTGCGAATTCCATGAAACTAAGCTTTCATTTAAGTAAAACGCCATTCCACTTGTGCTTTTCCTCCCATCGAGATCACCGGCTAAATCAATGTCAGAGTAGCCAAATATATCGACTTCTCAGGGACCTTTCACATAAGTGAGCCCAAAGTGAATTGTCCCTCTCAAATACCTAAGTATTTGCTTGACCACCTTGTGATGCATGGTCGTAGGCCTTTCCATATACCTTCTCGCCATCCCAACAGCATATGAGAGATCTAGTCTTGTGTTCAACAAGTATCTAAGACAACCAACGATGCTTCTGTACTCCGTAGCATCAATTGGTGCTCCTTCCATGTCTTTGTGAAGTTGTGCCTTGGGTTCCATCGGGTACTTTGTGGCATTGCAGTCAGCCCTTCCGAACTGGGACAAGATTCTTTTGACATAAGTTGGTTGTTTGAGCACGATTCGACCCTTCTGTTGTTCCACATCAATCCTTAAGTAGTAAGAGAGAAGACCCAAATCGCTCATTTCAAATTTTGCCATCATTTATTGCTTGAACTTGTTGACTTTTTCGGTGCTACTTCCCGTTACATTGAGGTCGTCAACATACACTCCAACAAGAACACTTTCTTCTCCTTCTCTTCTTGTGTTGACTACTTGCTCTTGAATGCATTTCCCAAAGCCAAGCTCTTTGAGACTCTTATCAAGTTGAATGTCCCAAGCACGTGGAGCTTGTCTCAATCCGTAGAGAGCCTTCGACAACCTATACACCTTGTGTTTCTAGTTTGGAACCTAAAATCCCTCCGATTGAGTAACATATACTTCCTCTTCCAATTCCCCATTGAGAAACGCCGACTTCACATCTAGATGGTGTACCTCCCAATTTCGGTTTACAGCGAGTGCAAGAATGACTCGAACGGTGTCAAGTCTTGCAACTGGTGCAAAAACTTCTTCAAAGTTGATGCCTTGTCTTTGTACATAGCCTTTAGCAACCAATCTTGCTTTGTGCTTGACAACTTCTCCATTAGAGTCTTTCTTCAATTTGAACACCTATTTTAGACCAATGGGTTTGTGTCCTGGTGGAAGCTTGGTTCGACTCCATGTGTTGTTCTTCTCAATGGATTTCAGCTCGTTCTCCATTGCTTCGTACCAGCGGGCCTCGGTCGCAGCTTCTTGGTAGCAAGTCGGTTCTTTAGACACCACCATCATCACCTCATTTTCTTATTCTTCACCGTCTACAACTTCCTCTGTGTTGGCATAGATGTCAACGAGAGATCTTAGACGGACTAGTGTGTTCGTCGATGGAGTAGATGGACTAGTCTTTCCAATTTCGGGTATCTCGGCTACTTGTGGTGCGGCATTTTCGACCCCGATTTCTGTATCCTCCATATTATCGGCCTCGTTGGAATAAAATTGGTCCATCATCTGAAACTTCGGAATCTCCTTGTCGTCATTAACGCCTTCGTTCCAATCCCATTCAAGAATCTCTTGAAAAACGACATCTCTACTAATTTTTAGTTTTCCACGGCTCGGGTCATATAAGTGATGAGCTTTGCATCCTTCTTCGACACCAAAATATACCATCGGCGAGCTTCGGTCGTCAAGTTTCTTAAGGTGAGGGGTTGTGTTTTTTACATATGCCACACAACTAAACACTTTCAAGTGTGCAAGATGTGGCTTTCTCCCCATCCAAGCTTCAAATGGTGTGCGTTCTCCAAGGGCCTTCGTTGGAAGATGGTTTAACACATAAACCGCGTGTCTCACTGCCTCTCCCCAAAACCTTGCTGGCACGTGCATGCTTTTGAAGAGTGATCTCGTCATTGCCATTACGGTACGGTTATGACGCCTCTAACGAGCCATTCTGTACGTGAATATGGAGCAGTGAGGTGTCGCTCGATTCTCTTTTTTTGCAAAATTGAGTGAACTCCACAAATAAGAACTCGCCACCTCGATCCGTCCGAGGTGTTCCGATCTTGTAACTCCGTCTTGTTCTCCACTCAAAGAGTTGAATTCTTGAAATGCTTTCGAGTGCACACTTTTGCCTCTAACATGTAAGCCACATCATCCTGTGGAATCGTCAACGATGCAGCAGAAAAACTGTTGCCATGAGAATGTACACACGGTGAAATCGGTCTGCAAATCGGCATGAGAGGATTCCTAGCGGCTTCTCTACTCATAGGATTATGGCGCCGGAACGACAACCTAGCTTGTTTGGTAATCACGACACGTTTCGCATAACTTTGTTTGGTTGAGTACTGGTGGTACTCCAACTGCCAATTTCTTCTCGCGCCATGAGTTCGCATAACATGGCCAAGTCTCGCTACCACAAACCAAGCTGGATCTTCTAGGCTCGTCAGAAGGCAGACTTACTGGAACGTCTTCAAGGTTATCTTTGTACAAAGCAATTTTGTTGTCGCTTCACCGACATCAATAGCTTCCCGCTCCTGTCACAACTTTCCATGCATCTTCCCACCATTTGCACCTTGTTCCCATCTTCTGTCATTTGCCCGAGGCTTATGATGTTTTGCTACATAGCTTGAAATGTAGTACACCTCTTAGAGAGTCTTCTTATACCTGTTTTTTGCACTCGAACACAAACTGTTCCTTTTCCCATGATCTGATTGGATGATCCATCACCGAACTTCCCATGTTGTTGTTTCCTCGAAGTCGCGCCGTCCGTTCTCCTTGTACGCCTTCATTTCGTCTAATCGCCTCTTCAAACGACATGGTTTCCGAGATCTAGGAATTGCTCGATTCTGGCGATGACGGGGAAATATTTGTCGGGGACGGAGTCAAGAGCTTCTTGACCAATGATGAATCCTCAAGTGCAACACCGAGGGTGGAGAACTTGCTTGCTATCCGCTGATTTTTTCCCGCGAACTCATCAATTGTCTCGGTCCTCTTCATCCGAAGAACATCAAGCCCGCTCTTCAAGGTTTGAACTCGTGGCATCTTCCACCCGCTCGCTGCCAATAAAGTACCTCGCCTTGAGACTATCCCATATTTCCTTTGTGGTCTTCTTCTTCGCGATTTGTAGAAGCACGTCTTCCGAGATGCATTGGAGAATGTACGCGCGCGCCTTCTTGTCCTTCTTCACATCCACTTCGGCTCCTCTCGCCGGCTCTATCGCCTCCCAAACTCCTTGGGCGCCGAGGATTGCTTCCGCCTTTATCACCCACACTGTGTAGTTGTGAGGAGTCAACATCGAGTAGAGAATTGGCACTCTGCCGTTCTCCTTCGCTTGCTGTGAGATGCTCGATATCTTCGTTGAACGGTGGAAACTGCGATGAGAAGACAACCTAGCTCTAATACCAAATGTTGGTTTAAAAACCAGGGATCTGCACCAAAAAAAAAAATCTCACGCACTCTAATATATATTTGAAGAAATAGACAAAACAAAAATATTCTGGAAGCAAAGTATATTAGCAAGAGAAAGAAAAGTAATGGAACTTCTCTATTTTATTCAATTGATGGACTTATATTTATAGTCTAATAACAACAAAATAACCACAAACCACTAACTTAATGCTTACTAAAAATAGAAAGGTGTGGACTTCTTCTTCCACAAGATCCAGAAGATTCAGTCTTGAATCATGACCGGATTATTAGCTCACAGTCCTAATAGGTTGTTCAAACGGATTTCCCATCCGGTCAAATCCGAAAGAAACCGTTTGATAAACCCACAATACATTTAATAGCTCTTCAGGCCATAACCCCTTTTGTCTTTCCAACTTAGCTTTGAGATTTCACTTGATGATCTTGTTAAATAGCCCCTACGTGTCCATTTGCTTGTAGATGAACTTACAACAATTGCTTGCCTCCATTACAAGAATTTTGGGCTTTAATGTCGGTTTAAAACTGACATTAAAAGGCTTTTAATGTCGATTGAAACCCGAAATTGAAGATCGTGTTATAAAATGTCTTTAATGCCAGTTGTATTTAATGTTGGTTTTAAACCGACATTATAGCTAACTAAAATATCAGTACCAATTATCTTCAATGTCGGTTGAAAACCGACATTGCACTCCTTCTTCAATGTTCGTTTAAAACTGATATTATACATCATCTTCAATATCGATTTTTTACCCATTTTTTCAATAATTGCCCGTTTTTTTATACTTCATTTTTTAAATTGTCCAATCGATTTTTAATGTCGGTCGAGTTAAAAATGTCACTATATGTCTCGTGTTGGATCAGGAAATTTACGTCGTCGTATTTTATTAAAAATATGAAAAAATTATTTATTATAATGCATGGCTGTTATATTCTGCATTGCAAGTTAACAATATTTCTCTTCCACCTATAAATGCACAAAACCCAAACTTAAAATAACAATAGACATAACAATACACTCTACCACAAAACTAAACACAAAGTTACCTGCAATGAAGCACATTTCTATAATAATTTATCCACAAACAACAATTAGCAATTCCAATCCATTCTATAAGTACTTATCAAATATGAATAAACATAATAACCAACATTTGTATATTGATAACACACTTCCATAGAACAATAATTAAAATTATCATATCCAACACTCGTTTCTTCAAAACTACAATCAGAAATATCAAACACTTCTATAATATTAACAATCATTTTTCCCCTTCACAAATATCAATTAGTACTTCTATGAGTACTTACACCAAATACCCATAAACAAAAAAATTATACATAAATCTTTCAATAAAAAGATCATGGTTAGATAATAATTTGACTATCCACAAACCAACTGATTAGTACTTCAGATTCATTCTAAATTTGCATATTTTACTCAAAACTCATCAAGATTCATTCTAAGCTAGCATTTACATTCTATTGAGACAAAAAAACAATTAGTACATCCTTACACAAATCGGCCAACAAAACTTGTCCATTGTGTTCAAATTACGTCAATCTCTCATTGGGTATATGCATTTTTTGTATTGAACTACAAAAAGGAGAAAAGGAAAAAAAAAAGATAAACTCAACATAAGTTTACATCATTTATTAAATTAAAGCTAGTATATAAAAAAAAAATGAATAATTTATGTACGAGGCTAGTAATGGGAGTAATAGGATTATGCACTATTTCGTGTATATACTTTTGCACATAGTACCCGCATCCTATAAAATATAATTGATGGGGACACTGCATGTGAAGAAGTTGAAAGTAATTATTTTTATGTTTGAATGAACATAATTTATTAAAATATGAATGTAAATTTACCTTTATATGTTTCCATTTTGGAGAAGACTGATGGTGTTGGAGATAGTGCTTAGCTTGCCATGTTTTCAATCCACTAAATAGTTTGAAAACATTAGCCAAACATAAATACTTGAATTAAGAGCTAAGAAAACATGTTAAACACATAAGACCTAAAACTTGATTATATCAGCATGACAAACACAAAAGAATACAAATAAAATATTTTTAAGACTGAAATATAACCCAAGAAAATGTTCTATAAACACATTAGCCACCAAATTAAAAAATGATAGCAAGTCCATCAAACAAGTTCATATTCATGAACTAATTTTCATTTCAACACTTTAAAATCTTATGATCCATAATCAACAACAATACCCAAATTAGTTTACCTTAAATTTTGAGATGAACTCAAAAGAATAATACAAATAAAATATTAAAGGCCAAATATAATTGAAAAAAAATGGTTCTAATATACACTTAAACCACACCAAGTAAGACTATCAACCAAGTACATATTCTTGAACTAATTTCATTTCAACATTTCAAAATTTCAAGAAACTTAATCATTGGAATAAAAATAAAATGAATGAAATCACACTTGAACCACACCAAGCAAGCTTAATCGACCAAGTAAGACCAAATTAGTTTATAAATAATTGAAAAAAATATAGTTTTAATATAAACTTGAACCACACCAAGCAAGAATACCAACCAATTATATATTCTTGAACTAATTTAATTCCAACATTTCAAAATTTCAAGAAGCTTAATCATTAGAATAGAAATAAAATGAATGAAATAACTTTAAATTACTAAATTGAGAATACATATGAAAAGAAAATTTTACCTTTCCAAGCAAACAACGGAAACAACCCACAAAACTTGAAAAGACCCGAACTGAGCTCGAAGATTGGAACAGATCTGACGACCGGCCGGCTTACCCAACACGACTGAGCTTGTAATGCCGACGACGACAACCCACGAACGTCGGATCTGCACACGATCTGCATGGCCAGAATTGTACAACTAGATTTGCACGCGAATGCTGGAGCTGCACGTGAACGTAGGATCTGGATGCGAACGACATGAAGACAACCCACGAACGCCACTATACGCGATCTGCACGGCCGCACACGAAATTCAATCTGCTTGGCCGGATCTACACTCAAACGTTGGATCTGCACGCAAACGACACGAAGACAACCCACGAACGTCGGATCTGCACAAGATCTGCACGGCTGCACATGAAACTCAATCTGCTTGGCCAAATTTGCATGCGAATGACATGACGACAAACCACGAACACCAGATCTGCACACAGACGACACGACGACAACCCACAAATGCCAGCAAGAGATGATTGGTGCGGTCAAGGGCTAGAGAGAGTTTGTAAGAGAGAAGTGAGAAAGGAGAGAGAAGAAAGATATTGAAATGAAAGAGAGATTTTTTATTAAAGTTAAAAACAAAATAAATGGGGATCTTTAATATCGATTTTAATCCGACATTGTAGCCCATCTTTAATATCGGTTTAAGACTGACATTAAATATCCATTTTTTTTTAAATCGACATTATACATCTGATTTCATTTTTTCCAACCGACATTAAAGTTCAAAATTCTTGTAGTGCTTTCGCTGCCTGCCAATGTGGAGGAGACCTAGGTCCCTTAGTCTCAATCTTCAAGTATTTGTTAACCCTTTAGTGATAAATCCCACCTTCCAAATATTTGATAAAATGTTATTCTGTAACTCCATTTTAACTTGACATTGTTTGTTGTATTTTGGTTTAGGTTATGGAATCCAAGTTTCTTTTTGAAGCTAAGATCATCCAAAGTCGTTGAGTTTCAAGTATCTTTAAGTTTGTATCTCTTGAACAATTGTATTTTAATAATTAGAACTTCTTTTAGTAATAAAGCTTTTATCTTGGTTGATAAATTACAATCTTTTTGTTCCATAATCCATTGGCTCCACTTAGTATGGATGTTTTGTAGCACGATCATAGGGAATGAGATTTACGAGAAGATTTGAAGGCATTTAACTATTGTACTTGTTTTCCTTTTCTCGACCCATATTAAGAAGAATGATAATGCTAGTATTTAAATTTTCATCTAGAAAATATTTGTACATGTGTTTGATTGAGTTTTATAATGTCATGGAATGATATTGTTTCAATTTTTAATTTACGCGGCCTCCATATTCATAGATGCTTTATTTTTTTTTTATAATTTTTAAATTGTGATGTAGTTTTTATAACTAAAGCTAAATCAGTTAAACGGTCACTAAACTTTTATTATTATGCAATATGCACACTTTTAGTATTTGTTATTATATCTAGGGATTTTCGTGGATTGGATTGGGTTTAAGCATTTTTTAGACCCAACCCAATTGTTGGGGTTGTGAATTTTTTCAACTCAAATAATTCTTATTAAATAATGAACCAGCCTAAATAGTTCGGGTTAGTCGGATCATTTATTTAAATTTTTGTTCTAAAAATAAATCAAATACTAATATGTAAAAAATTTATGTAATCATTTTCATATATCAAATTAACATTAATAGTTTAATATCAAGTTATAAAAAAATTATTTTTGGAGTTGTTAAAGAATAAATTAACCAAAAAAATCATGAAAAATAAAGTAAAATAAAATAAATATATGTGAAAATAATTGTATCATAAGTAAAAGCAACATACTTTTCAAAATTAAAAACAAATCCGGATTAGTTTGAATTATTTATGTGAACCCATGAATCAATTTGATCCAAGAAATTTTCATTTATGTGAACCTAAATCAACCCAAATGAGTTGATAATCCAACTCAAACGGTAGGAATTTGGTTGGACTGATCGAGTTTTTTGGATCATTGGATTTTCTTAACAACCCTAACTGTATCTAGGGTTTCAACATATATATATATATATATATATATATATATATAACGGAATTAACATCACTTGTTAACCATACCAATTAACTAGCTTAGGATTTTTTCTAAAAAAAAAAAAAAGAAAAAAAAAAGTTTTAGAGTTTCAGAATAACTTTGAGATAATTCTTCATCTCACTGATTCGAGGGGCATGCTCCATTTTGTTTTTGGTTGAGACCGAGGCCGAGCCCCTTCTCCTAGGCCCATTTGGGTCTTAAGGTGATTACTTTGGGTCAAGGCATACACAAGACATCTGCTATTAGTGATTTTATTAGGCTCGTAGCCTTGTCCAAGGCAGAGACAAAGGCTGATAATATTAATTTGGGCCTTGACCCAAGCTAACCTTATTCTCAAGTCCATGCTATATTTGGTCCGAACTTGTTTTCTTGGCTTCACTACTTATGTCTCTATTTTATGTCGATTATATCTTTTCGATCTGAAATCACCTACAACATTACTCTTGACCTTTTATAAATGTTTTAAAACAACCATTAATTATGAATCCATTAGCATTTGGAATGAAAATAAGAATTTGAAATGGGTTTAACAATGACCTCAAGGGATTATGGCGGTGTTCTAATCTCAATTTAATTATGTTTAAGATGATTTCCACAGTGATCCATATCTTAAATCTAGATTTTGTTATGTTCCGGGGGATTTACACATTGTTTCATATTCTAATTTTTGTCAAATATTCTAATAGATGTATATTCCTTGAAATGATTATGAATTGTCAAGAGTATATTACAACTTAATTAACCTATTGTCAAAAGAATATTTAGCCTGATAAAGGGGGGAAATTAAACAAAAGAAAATAACAATAATTAATCAACACAGTTTAAAAAAGGATTTCTAGTCTCATTTATCAACAACAAATGAATTCCAAAAGTGATTAAAGAAGATAATCATATAAACGTAACTGTATATTTCTTTTCTCCATTTCCAAACTTCAAAGAAATTCCAAGAAACAGGCAATGGCATTACAGCTTCATTATCTCTAAATTCCCATGATTCATAGAACTAACAAAAACATATGTTTCATGCTATATTTCTATATATATATGAAGAAACCTTAGCTCAAGTGATGTGTGTATATATAGTTGATTGTATGCAAGAACACGATTAACCATGAACAGCAGAAAAAAATTCATACTCATTTCTTGATTTCTTGATCGCTAAGCTCGTCTTCAATGTCTGAAATATTCATCCTAGCAGAAGCTTGCTTCGCCCATTTCACAATTTTCTCAGCCTCCCGATTTATCTTCTCTTCCTCTTTCATTGCCTTTTTCAGAATTTTCTGTTGCTCTTTTGCCGAAAAAATGTTCAAGTCTGAGAGAAAATCGTTGTTCTTACCCCATCCAAGGTCATTCTCCAGAATTCTGTTGCCGCTATTCTTCTTCTCCGAAGTTTTCTTCGGTGAACACCAAAAACAACCGGTTTTTCTCGGCGGAGATTGTGGCGGAGAAGCCAAGTATCCCGATTCCGACTTGGTTTTCGAGCGGATTTCGCTATCATTCTTCGATACTGAGATTTCATCGATTTCACTAGACGAAGACGAAGAATTCGAAGGAGATGAAACGTGCCTACATTTCGATTTCGCTCTGGAACGAGGCGTCGAATTTACTTTTCCCGATGAAGAATCCGGAAGACGCTGCGACTGAGATTTAGGGCTAAACCCTAATTCCTTCTTATGACTCTGTTTAGACGGAGAAAACCCAGCAAAATCGTCGCCCAAATTCTCATCGGCAGAGTGTACAGACGGATTATTCTTGGAATCGAAACCGGACCTGGTCTCGGATTTAGCAGCAGGAAAGGATTTGAGCTTGCGGAATCGGGATTCAAGGTCAGTGGGAAGAACGGAGTTGGTGAAGCCAGAGCAGTTGATGGCAGAGAGTTGCTCGAGAACACAGAGATCCTGAGTTTGGGAAAGAAGATCTTCGACGGCGGAATCGTCTGTGTCGGAGAGGAAGGAGAAATCCGCCATTGATGGAGAGAGGAGAAGGAAGAAGAAAAATGGAAGAGGGTTGTGTTAGGGTTCAGGGAAGAAGCAGCCGAGCGAAGGACGCCATAGGTGGAAGGTGATTAGCGAAAAAGTCCGCAAAATGGGGTTTCTAACGGCTAATTCATCCCACAAAGCCACGCATTTCCAACGAGTGGACCCCACTCTTGTCCCTTTGAACCCGCTCCATCATTCATCCAGACCGAACCGGAGCATTTGAACCCGCTATTGATTTTTTATTTTTATTTTTATTTTTTTTCCAGTTTGGTTAAATTATTAGCTTAGGGTGTATTGGGGATTGCCTTTAAGAGTGTTAAGAATGATAAACCCAAAAATCTTAATCTAGTGTTTGGTAAAATTGATTGGAAAATAATTTGTTAAAATTATTTTTTTAATCTCATGTTCATTTTCATACTTTTTAAAATATGTTTTGGCCACTAGTTTTTTAAAATAGATTATTTTAAAATTTTAAAATTATTCTTTATAAATTCATTTTGTTTGTGTATGTTTGAGATTTTATAAATTCATTACTTCAATGACCGATTTTTTTCTTTAAATAATATCATACTTTATTTTTTTAAAAAAAAAATGCGCCTATTTCTCATATAGTTGAAAGTTAAAGACTCATTTAACAAGTTTTAAAATACAATGACAAATTAAAAATAAAAACATGAAAGTTTAGGACTAAATCTGATATTAATTTTAAATAAAACTATATTTAATTTCAATATACTTTTACATGTTGTTCTACCATCATTATGTTTTCCAGCTTCTTATAATCATCCTTATTAATTTTTTAAAACTAAAATTGGAAATTATTTTCTTTGTTTCTTCCAAAGAAAAATTCTAACATATATATTTTCAAATTTAGGTATGGGAATTCATGAGATTTCAAATCAATCATCCATCCTACACACATATATTCACTCATCATGACCTATGTATAGGTTAAATTTTTATTAGTCCTGAAAATTTGAATAACTTGAACCATCCAATTCAAATCGTAAGGATTGGGTTGGGTTGAAATTTTTATTTTTTTTAGATTGGACTGAGTTCGGGTTATACTTTTAAAAATTCGAATTAATACAACCCAACCTAAATTTCTAGTATTATTAAAAATATATATAATTATAACTTATAAATATATAACTCATATACTTTTATGATGTTTGTATGAAGTTTGTAATAGATATCTTGGATTTTAATATTTAACATTTGAATAAAATTTTAAATATTTGTTTGTGTTATACACAAATTTAAGTATTTTAAGTTAATTAATTAATAAATAAATAATTCGACAACTCAACCCCATTCAACCCAACTCAATCCAAATTGTAAGAGTTGGGTTGAGTTGGTGACATTATTCAAGTCATTCAGGTAGCCAACCCGACTAATCCGAATCTTCGAGTTGGTCTAGAAAATTTCCTAACCCAATCCAATCCAACCTATTTATACCTTTAATTATCACTTTGTTAGAGATTTGGATCCTCAATAAGATATTATTGAATAAAAAAGAAAATAGAGTTTTATTGAATAATTTGCATAAAGAAATAACATTCAATAAATAATTTCTTTTTCCGAAGTTTCGATACTAGAACAAATGTGTGAAGATTGATAGGTAAAAACAAATATATCGAAAATTCAAGACCATCAATATTTAAAACGTACATCAAAATAGTCCATCCAAGGACGGTGCCCATAAAAATTAATGAAAAATTGGGGCCAACAAAAAGAAAATTAAAAAGAAAAAAAAAGGTGTATTGCATCTCAATGTCAATATAGAAATATTATAAGGATCATATCCAATTGCATTTTGATTGTTGTCATTATTACAATGATTTGAATATTATTTTCATAGACTTACTAGATTCATTTACAAAATATATTATACATACATAAATATACATTTTTCTTTGTTGTCACAAGTATTAGTTTTGACCATCGTACCAAACATAATTAAAAAAAAAAACTTTTTTTTTTTTTGAGCTAATCCATTATCTCTTTAATATTATTCCCTCACCATAAACAATAGCAAGATGTAACTTTTAAAATAAATAAATAAAGTATGCCCTTTGTCGTGAAGAAGAAGGGTAAAAAGAAAAATGGAAAAAAAAAAAAACTTTCTTAGTTTTCCTATTAACTAAGTTTATATTTAACCATTTGGACTTGATTGAAAGTTTATAACTTTACCAACCCTTGTAAGTGGTAAACTAGGTTTAGTTTGTAGAAACTCATAGACTTATGTTGAAACCTAATAGTAATTCGATTTATTGTCATTGCGTATAAGTGAAAAATTAACAATTTAGGAATCAAGTGTAAGTTATTTTAAAACTCAAATATAAAGTCTCAACTAGTAACAATTTGAATTTTGGTTTTTGGATTTTAGATTTTGAAAATTAAGTCTATCTTTTCTCGATTTCTTACAATGTTTTACATCTTTTTTTAAGTAAAAAAAAAAAATTTGAATTCTTAACAAAATTTAAAAAACAAAAACAAGTTTTTAAAAATTATATATTTTTATTTCAAAACCTTGGTGAATTTTTAAAAATATTGGTTAAAGTATAAAACAAAGAAAAAAATTAGAGGTAAAAATGATATTTTTAAGCTTAATTTTCAAAATAAAAAATTAATTAGTAACCAAACGAAGTCTAAAATATTTTATTTAACTTAAGATTAAAGTCACAAATTTAAAAGTTTAAAGATCTATTAAATACATTTTTAAATTGAAAAAATTATTTAACATATATTTATAATTAGAAAATGATTAGGTACAAGGTCTAATTCATTCTCCCCTTCTCTTTATACAAAATATATATAAGAATGAGGATATATCCACCATTTTTGAAATGTTTATTTCATTTTCACTTTTTTAAAAAATGTTTATAAAAACCTTTTCCACCTCACAAGCAAGCAATGATAAATTACACACAAAAAAATTAGGCATAAACGTGTACATATTTGATTGGTTGCGGTTCAAGTAGTTAGAGGCTACAAATTGGTGTGACATACGAATTACATGTACTTGGAGTTGGTGTGGAGTGGATAGGGCCACAGGGCTGTCATCATCCGTTACATCACAGCCTTCAACTGCTCCTCTTTTTCCCCTATTCTCAGCCAATCACAAAAGTCCTGCACCCGTCATTCGTCACCGTGTCGGTCACACAATTTGTTTTGAATTACCCGATTTTTCCATACGAATCTAAACATTCGATTAGGTGTGAGGATATTTTGGAAGGCTTTGAAATTTGTTCTTAGTCAATTGTGGTAACAAGGGTAATATGGTCACTGTGTTAACAACATTTTTGTGAAAATAAAAAAATCTACCCTTAATTTTATTTTTTTATATCAATTTTCATTTTTAATTTCATAACCTTGATCTTGGAATTTAAACATGTTTTGAAATTTTACCGTTACTTTCATACAAAAGTTCTTTGGAATTTTGGTAATGTTATATGTTTGTGACATAGGTTTTGGATTTTCAATAGCTAAGATTGTACCATTTTTTGTGACTTTATTTTGAATGTTTGTTAAGCTGAACCTCGTGTGATTTTTATGTGAATTTAGAAAATTTTATGTGATTGATTATTGGATTTATTGAGTAATTTCTACCTTGATTTTGAAAAGGTGTTGATTTAATGTTTGTCTAAATTTGAAATTAGTCTAATGAAATTGAAAATTTAAAGTTAAGTAGGCCAATTAAAAAAAAATACTGCCAAAGTTTCAAAGTAAAGTTAGATAAAATGTTATACTTACCTATATAGGATCGTATTTGTAATCACCAAATCCTTTGAGTACTCTGACATGGGTTGTTACGTACTCATTTTCATTCAAAATATTTTGATCGTCATAGCACAAGATCAGTGACATCGAAGAGTTTATTTCAAACCAAAAATATTAAATTGACAAGTAAATTAAGTAGAACAAAATACGTAATCAGGATCCCAATAAAAAAAAATTGGCAAAGATAATGTTCAAAACAAAACCATAAACTGTTCCGCCAATCCATTCCTATCGTTAATGAGTATAACAATACCCAATAAGTGACCCGTTACTAGGCCCTCTAGGTAACCTATTAACTAGTCTATCTAGGAATCGGTATACACCCATATCATAACAATTGTGGTGATCTTGAAGGGTCACCTATTAGTCATAAACGTGATTCTGAAGAATCACGCATTAGTCATAATATGTAACTCGAGGGTACATAAATCAGTGTAAACAGGATTCGGATGAAACACGCATCAGTCATCAATCGTAAACATGATCGCAAAGGAACAAGCATCAGTCATAATGTGTAACCCGAAGGTACACAAATCAATCATAAATGTGCACATATACAGACAGCCATGGTGTGGTCCCGAAAGAGCACACAATCAGTCGTACAGTGTACACCTACCCAGAGTTAACAAGAACAATTTAAACTTAGCATGCATTAATTCACATATAACTCATTTGTTATAATTACAGTCATTTATTTTAAAGGTAAAATTATAACTACGTCCTCAGTCAATTTTACATATCATCACGGTCAAGATAGTCAAATCAGTTCATATCATGAAATTTATAGTCCAATCAGTCTAGAATACACCAGTCCAATCAGTCTAAAATAGACCGCCCAATCTATCTAAAATTAACAGTCCAATCATAAATATGCGCAGGGTTCGAAGGTGAACTAGTAGAAAGACATTTACCTAAGTCTTAATTCAAAATTCTCAATCACCAAAATTACATCAAAATTTACAATTCCAAGGACCAATCACTTACCCAAACTATGTCGGAAACGGTCCCAAAATTGGTGGACGACACCTCAATAACCTTTAATGCTTGATTCTAAAAGAAAATCCAAACATAGAGGGTATAAAAAATTTATAACCAAAATTGAATGGTTAAACATTATTCCTCAAGAACTAATCCAAGATTTTAACCAAACTTAGCAAAAACTTACCCAAAACTCTACCAAATTCCAAGATCCGGTGAACTTACCCAAGAAATGGCGACTGGTTGAACATTTGAGGTCGGCAGAAAGGAACGACGAGGAACAGATCTGGCAGCGCTCGTGAAACCAAGGGAGGCGCAGACGGCTGGGCGTCGACCAGGATGGCGGAGTACAACGATCTTGAGCGGCTCGTTGCACAGGGATTCAGTTACAATAGCAGCCTCACGAGCCACAACGAACTCACGACTGGAAGAGGAAGAGAGAAAAATGGTGGCTTAGTGACTCGACTAGCTTCTGTTAGCATAAATACTTTAGGTCTATATTAAATAGATATAACCCTAAGATCATTCATGCTTAATTTTCAAGAATATCATACCAGATTCCATTGCAAAATTGGCTATTGTCTTCTTCAACCAAAACTCCAAATGTCGTCTACCCATCGTCTACCCATTAAGTCCATACGCTGTAGGATCTAAAGACAACACTAGAGGGGGTGAATAGGGTTGACTACCAAATTTTTTTTTTTTTTACAATTTAATCAAGGATAAATTTAAATAACATACTAAAAGTTAAATCATGCAATTTGGAAAGATTAAAAAAAATAACTAAGACAAGAAGCAAAAAATTTGAAAACAAGAAATAAAAGAGAAAGGAAGAAAAAATACCAGGAATTATAGTGATTGGGCAAATTGCCTACTCCACTCTCCAAGACTCCCTCTTTTTCCTAGGCTAAAGAGAAACCCAAGATCCATTCAGGATCAAACATCTTTTTCTCACAACCCAAGGTGTACCCACACCTTAATACAATTCCCAAAAATTAAAAGAAAAGCGCTAAATACACAAGTTGAGCACTCACAAAAAAAACTCTAGAAAAATAACTCTAGGCCAATTTAGGAGTAGAGAGAATTGAGAGGTTAAGACTTAATAGCTTTTGGTGTGTATATGAAGAGTAAAATCAAGTCGAATTTATAGGCTAGGGGATAAATTTTGGCTATTGGATATGATTGCAAATGAAGGGTGGAGATTGAATAAAAATAGAAAAGGAAAGGATTTGAAAAGTAATTTTGAAAGATTGGAATTATTGAGATTTGGAGAATAAAAAGGATTTGAAGGATGAAAATTTAGGAAGGAAATCAAATTTGAAAAGATTGAAATTTGGTTAGAATTTGGAGAAAATTGGATCAGAAAATTAAAGGAAAATAAGGAAATAAAAATGAAAATAAAAAATAGTCGGATGATATGAGCACCACGCGCACAGGGGAGGAGATTGAGCGTCACGCACCGCATTCTGTGAAGAAATCCAGCCACTTGTCATTATCTCACTCGTCCACGGTCGGCACGTCAATGCCACATCATGTGCCACATCATCGCCATGTCAGCAAAAAGTGACTGGTTGGAGCATCACATCATCCGCCACGTTATCAATATTGACCGTTTGTGTGTCACATCAGCAAGGTGCCACGTGTCACTGCCACGTTGGATTTCCTCTCCAATCTTCCTTTGCTTATAACTTTCTCGTTTGAACTCTGATTTGAACGATTCAAATTGTGTTGGAATCGTCTTTCCGAGCTCTACAAGATAGTGACTCTGAAACACTGGAAATTTTAGTATAAAAAATCTGAGTTTGTTATCATCAAAATATTTGGTTTGATTGAAGCCCTAAAGCTAACATACTCAACCCATAATAAGATCTAATCTAATAAAACAACTCAATGTGATAAACTATTAATCCACATATATGATCCATATTATAATTAAGCATATTATTATTTAAATACCTCTAACGGCTCTAACGGTGAATCTCCATACGCCTGTGGGTGATGGAGCGCAACGCTGGCAGACGAACGACGGAACGGTCAGAGTCCGGTGGGTCGAGGATTTTGGTCGAGAGAGATGGAATCGGGGGTATTATGCGTTTGACGAGGGGAGAAGGAAATTTACTCTCTTTTTTTTTTCTTATTTCTTTATTTTTTTCTCTCATTAATTCCAAAACATATATATATATATATATATATATATAACTTATAAATCTTTTTCCTTTTCCTTTTCAAATTCCAAATATCTTCTCAAAATTCCAAACTTCAAATTTTTCTTCAATCTAAACCCCCAAATTCTTTTGCAAATAAATTTAAATCAATAACCCTATAAAATTGATTTAAATTAGTTATCTTCCCCAAATTATAAAAAAAGGGGTAATTTTCCCAAATTTAATTCAAATTTCACAAATTAAATTAAATCCAAACTCTCTTAAATTAAATTTTCAAATCTTTCATCGAAGCAAATTTTAAAATTAAATTATCCTTGTATAATAATCCAATTCAACTTCAAAATTCAAAATAACCTCTAGATAGTTCAAGATCATTAAATTTAAATTACCTAAAAATTTGAGATGTCACAGTGTTCCTTTATGATCTTAATATATAATATGATCGATCGGCCAAAATGAACATAGTATAGTTTTTGTATTATCAATATTAATGTCAGATGTTCGATTCCTCACTCCACATATTGTTAAAAAAAAAAAATTGATCTCCCTTTTTTTCTTTTAGAAAAGTTTTTATATGTAAGAATTTTGTCTTTATCAAGAATCAACATGTATTTAAGTTTAGAGTTAAAATTGATGAAATTGAAATGATAAATTGATACAACATGATAAGTTTATAGTCAATATTAATTTTTTTTTAAATAAATAATAATATAAATTATCAATTTTTACCATTAAACGTGTTACGTTGTAGAAACGTTTATCATAAAATTTGGAATTCACCCACTAATACCATCAAACTCACCTTAGACTTAGTTAAATGTTTCGATTTCTTTCCTTTTATATTTAATTTGCGATAATTCATCATCCACTACTTTAATTTTAACTAAAAAAACAGTGTAAAACTTTAGTTAAATCCATTAATTTTATTAATATTGAGTTTTACACAATAAACATTCAATTTGATACACAAAGTAACAATGGAGTAACTTTGTTTAGAAAGGAAAAAAAAAATAGAGTAAAAAATAATTTAATTATGATATTATTTTTTAAAAAATGACACTTTTAGTTCGGGAGGCTTAACTTAGGTTGCATCGGGTCACTAAGTTGTTTGGTTGACAATCCAAATTTAGGTATATCCTTTCAGATTCGTTGAGTTCAATAATGATGCATTTTATTTATTTATTTATTTTTATGTCTTTGATTAATTTGGTTCTGAATATTGTTGTACGTTTTTAGTTTATTCAGATTTGTCTAAAAATTGTTTTTAAATATTGTCTAAAATACGGAATTATATTAAATAAAGATATAATATCTAAAAATATTGTAGGCCAAATTATAAATTTAATTCATTTAAAAAAAATAAAATAAAATATATAGTATGTATTTTGTTAGAAATTATATAATACTACAAAATAATAATTATAGAAATTTTTTATTAACATAAAACACATTCACAAATTAATTAAGTTATAGACTTATAACCAATCTAATATTGAATGTGTAACTTCAATTCCTCAAACATATTGAAAGAATTGATTAAAAGAGAATCCATTTTTTAAATATACTACCAAACACATATATGAAAATATGAAATCCAAACTATATTTTTATTGAATCTCTTTTTTTCAAATTCCCTATTAAACATGTCTTTATTTTCAAACTCAACAAATTTATTTTTGAATTTTGTATTATGATAGCATCCTCGTCATTTTTTCCTGTACTAATTATTAATAAAAAGTTGTTGTGAAACCTTATCTTAATTTTAATATTTAATATTTATTTTTTATCCTCTTTTTTGCATCATATTCCTCCTCCCAATCTTCTCTTTAATCTGTTTTCTCAAGTTTAATAATTAAAAATTTATGAAAAAAAATTAGTTCAAATAATAGGTGTCCTAATAACGGTAAAATTAACAAAGAGACCGATAATACAACCAAATACAAAATTATTGAGTTTGAAACCCAAAAATCTAAATGCAACATAACCAAACATTGGAGATTAGAAATGTAATTTGCACTTTTGAAACCTTATTACTTTTATATCACACATGTTTTTCAATTTTTTGAAGGTTTAATAAAATACCTTTTTAAATTAATTTTCAAATGGCCACCCACCAAAACTAAATCTATAAGACAAGTTTAAGATTAAGATTGTAACGCTTTACGCTTTATCAAAACTAAGAGTAGAATTAAAAGAAATTATAAGTCTATGAATAAGTAATAAGTCAGAGAAATAGAGAAAAAATGAGAATATCCATATGAAAACAAAATAAGAATATTTATATAATTTATTTTAAAATTGATTTTTTTAAACAAAAAAAAATTGCAAACAAATTGATCACTATAGTAACTATAGTGCAATGAAATAAGAAGAATATGAACAACAAAATAATAATGAAAGCAAGATAAGAGAGAAAATTAGAAAAGAAGAAGTAGAGAGCTAATATTGAACTCAATTGTGGTATCATCTACAAAAATACTTTACAACCCTATTTATATGGCATGGTGGAATGTATGTTACAAGGTATAAGTTAATGGGGAGGTCATGGGATTGGATAACCTATGAAGATTATGGGTTTGTTGTAACATGAATTAGTTATGGATATCAACAATATTACATTTACAATATTCCCCCTTAGATATCCATAGTATGTAAAATAAATGCCTCGTTAATGAAGAAACTTGTGAAGGCTCTGAGCAAAAACGCAGATAATCCCATTTTTTTATTTTTCACAGAACGCAAAATTACATAATATGATTGTTATACAATAACACAAAATTTACAGCATACCAACATAGAAAAGGGAATAGGAATTAGGGATTAAGAAACCCTTACTTTTAAAGATCCGATCTTTTTCATGAATTTCCTTTTTTTTTTCCCAAATTGTGACAAACTCAAAACCCTCGAACTATGGACACCACCACAAGAAGGCTTATGTATTCTTTTGGGATGAGAATCACAGGAGTGGTGAGAATTTTGGTAGAGAGGAAAAGTATTTTTTTAGAGGGAAAGAGTCCAGGAGATTTTTTCTTGGAAACTTTTCTAGAGTCACAAGGAAAAAAACATGAATCTTCCTGTAATCTCTTCTATAAAAAAGAAGAGAAAACTTCTCAATCTTGACCGCTCCTACACGTAATGAGATGAGAGATATTAGGGGGAGGGAGTTAGATAACTCCCTCCATTTTAAATTTCAAAAATTTTAAATAAAAATAAAATTAAATAAATTAAAACTATAGTTATACATTAACTATAGTTTAGAAATATAATTATACATCAACTAACTTAACATATAATATATACTTACTATATGTTATATCTAATATAACATAAGCTATAGTTTATATTATATCAAATACAATATAACCTATAGTTTTTAATTCTCTCATCAATGCATGGTATTTAATATAAATCTCATTTATACTAAACTTAATTATATGAATCCAATTCATATAATTAATATTTGAATCATATTCAAATATTTATTTTCTCTCGAATAATGTATCAAATACATTATAGTAATTATATCATATATAATTAAATTAAATATATCCCTCATTTAATTTGAACAATTCAAATTAATCCAAAACTGATTCTCATTAAATCCCTGTTGAGCTACAGAGGGGACCTCATGGACCTATAGATTGAAGCTCCAATGGTACTTGAATAATTAATTAAACTCTTTTAATTAAATTATTCAACATCCATTAGTTGCCGAGCACTCCACTAAAGATCGTCAGTTGCACTCTTCGCACTACAAATATATTGCTGCGTTCATTGAATATAATCAGTCAACACCCTTCACAAATTGCTCATAAGTATAGCTAGGTCAAAATAACCGTTTTACCCCTATAGTTACATCTAACTCCTTAAGTACCACTGATCCCTCTAAAGAACAATAAGTCATAGTCCAACTATGACCAAACCTCTCCGAGCTAGGAGAGGGTGTGACGCCACATTGTTCAAGTCCTGAAATCAGCCCTTAAATGAGTAATCTATATACTTACCCCGACAATGGAGAATGAGTGAATTTTGTCTTGTGTAGCTATGTTCCTAGCTCCTCAATCAAATGAATCCCCTACATGGTAGGCTTATTGAGTCGGCAATCTGGCCACTCTCACTCATACAAATCAAAGGACTATCTTCATAGACAGGAATTCACGACTCACTCAGGATTTAGGTCATGTCACCTATGGTCATCCTGGCGAAATGTAAGTCTATATTATGAACGACGTTATATAATGAGACTAGTCATTTCGTGATCCAGTCTTATACAGACTCCTTTGTATAGAATACTCCTGCTCACATGTCTCCACATGAGTGATCAGGATTAGATCATTTCTAGCACTTTACAACAAATTGTAACATCTACAAAGCAAGTCGTATTCATAGTGTCACCAGGATAAGATATCCAGCCTTATCCATCTACTACAGACCATTTAGGTTATCACTTAAACATGATCCACCTGTATGTCTCTACCTACATGTTTAAGCTACATACGATAACCTTGGATGTTAATTTATTGGTTTGTGAGTTTAATGTTACTAAATGTCAAATAAAACATCTCATATTTTATTAAATAAATAAATTGTTTGTACATTACAATTATAAACTATAGGACCTAATGAGATTTAGGACAGCAACTCCAACAATTAAAACCTTACTAGGAAAAATGCACTGGGATAAAAACCTAGTGAAGGAAAAAGAGTGCCTCATTCATATACTTTAGTAATTGCCTCATTAAAAACTTTGCTAGGAAAACCCAGTGGAATAAAACCATAGTCAAGGAAAAAAGAGTGCAACACATTTATTCCCCCTCATGAAACATCACTTGATACTCTTGGTTGTCACATACAAATGTTGTTACAGGTAACACCTTTGTCAATAAATCTTCTAAGTCATCTTTTGAAGAAATTCGTTGAATAGTGATGTCGGTACTTTATGCTTTATAATCTTCATATAATCACACTATTGGCTAGCCTTGTACATCATCAAGATTTTAACATGATTAAAGTAGTTGTTATGGTCTGCTTCATAAATTTCCATAATACAAAAATTCCTCTATATACTAAGTAACCTGTATAAGATCTAGTTCTTATAGGTTAGATAAGTAATTTGCATCTTCACAATCAACTTGATCACAATTAGATTTATGAGAATAAAATAAATCCATGTAAACTAATTCTCAAATAAAAACATAACATATTTTTAACTCTACTTCAATATCTTTCTTTTGAGGAATATTATATTTATGCTAAGATAAGTAGCGTATAAACTAGTAAAGATAAGTGCACTTATTAATTTCAAAAAATTATGTTTCTTTAAGACCCAAAATTCTTCATTATCTTTTTGACATCGAACGATATAATCTTTTTACACCAAGTGAATGAACCATCATAAGAATGTTCAATGGTGGAACTAGTCCATATAAGATTTTATGTGTATATATTGATACAACTCCATCTGCTTTATGCCTTATTTGCAAGCTAAAGAAAAACTTATCATCTCAATTTATTTCTTAAGAAATTCTATTTTCCTTTGAAATCTCTTCAGGAGTTTATGCTTAAATTATCAACATATATATATAAATAATATATATAATAAATCTCAAGTTGTGATTTCTTTATAAAAGCATATGGAAAAATAGGGGTTATTTTTATACCCTCATATCAACAAATATATAATAAAATGATTATATCACATTCTTCAGGAATGTTTTATATATAATTCTTTAATATTTGAATTATAGGAATTTGGTATCTCTAATCCTTCAGGGATATAGTTATTAAGAGATTCATATAAATATATAATGACTACATTCATAAGATGTATGTTAAGCTTTTCATACACAACCAAATAAATTTGATATTTCAAGGCATTGTATCCTTCATATGAGAATATGTCTCAATATAATAAATACCATTTATTTGCTATAATTATTGTGGAACTTGTCTCGCATTATACAATATGACCTCATTCTATTTCTTTTTCTTACAAATATTCACTTGTATCCCACATGTTTGGCATTATCTAATGTTTGAACTATTAGTTCGCACGATTTGAAAAATAAGTTTATTTCTATTAGACCGTTTCTTTCCACATAAGTCAATAATTTCTATGTCACGACATTTTTTTTCAATATACCTGAGTATATAATACTCATTTTTATAAATAATATCGTGAGTAACATTGTATGCAAAAGTGTTTTCGACTTATTTAAGTATGGTTCCATCTTTTTTTCTGGTCATGACATATAATTTATCGAGATCTCTTTATTATCCTTGTTTACTTTAATATTCTTATGCTCATATTTAAGATTTCTTCTATAATATCCATATTCTTAACTGAGTCATTTCGATTATTGACTACTTTTTTTTAGGATCTTTATATTTGGAACCTAAGTGTCTATCACGCTTCATGCATGTTGTTGACTGTTGGGGTTGATGCCTTAAATCTTATGTGTCCTGTAGTTTATAATTGTATTATACAAATAGCTTATTTATTTAATAAAATCTGATGTATTTTATTCAACATTTAGTAGCATTAACTCACAAAACCAATAAATAAATATCCAAGGTTATCTTGTGAAGCTTAAACATGTATGTAGAGACATACAGATGGATTATGTTTAAGTGATAACCTAAATGGTCTGTAATAGATGGATAAGACTGGGTATCTTATTCTGGTGACACTACGAATATGACCCGCTTTGTAGATGTTACAATTGTTGTAAAGTTCTACAAATGATTTGATCCTGATCATTCATGTAGAGACATATAAGGGGGGTGTTCTATACAAAAGAGTTTGTATAAGATCGGACCATGAAATGAATAGTCTCATTATATAACACCGTTAATTGTAGACTTACATTTCACTAGGATGACCATAGGTGACATGACCTGAAGCTTAAGTGAGTTGTGAACTCTTACCTATGAAGATGGTCCTTTGATTTGCATTTGTGATAGTGGCCAGTTCGTCGACTCAACATGCCTACCATTTTGGGGATTCGTCTGATTGAGGAGCTGGGAACACAGCTACACGAGATGGAATTCACTCTTTCTCTGAAGTCAGAGTAAGTAGATAAATTACTCTCTTATGGGCTGATTCCAAGGCTTGAATAATGTGGCGCCACACCCTTTCTTGGCTCGAGAGAGGTTTGGTCATAATTAGACTATGACTTATTATTCATTAGAGGGATCAGTGGTACTTAAGGTGTTAAATGTAACTACAAGGGCAAAATGGTAATTTTGGCCTAGTTGTACTTACTAGCACTTTAAAGGATTGTTGCATTGTTAATTGGTTATATCCAATGCACACAGAAATATATCTGTAGTGCGAAGAGTGTAGTTTTCGATTTTTCGTGAAGTGACCAGCAATTAATGGAAGTTGATTAATTTAATTAAAGTGGTTTAATTAATTGATCAAGTACCATTGGAACTTTAAACTATAGGTTTATAAGGTCCATAAGGTCCCTTCTATAGCTCAGCTGGGATAATTGAGAATCAATTTACTCTTTATTACTTTGAATTGTTTTAATTAATTTATTTTAATTATATATGATATAGTTAGTATAATGTATTTGATATATTATAATGTATGGATTAGATTCATATAATTAAATTTAATATAAATTTAATTTACATTAAATATCATAAATGATTAAGAGAATTCAAACTATAGGTTATATTGTATTTGATTCAATATAAAAACTATAGGTTATGTGTTATATTCGATATAACATATAGTTTAATATATGTTATATGATAAGGTGGTTATCATCTATATATATTAAATAATTTATTAAATCAATTTTGAATTTAATTAAGGAGGGAGTTATAACTCCCTCCCCTTGTTTCTCTCTCCAAAAAGAAATAGAGTGTCTGTAAGGTTTTGGCTCTCCCACAATACTCTCTAGAATAATTTTCTCTCAAAATCCTTCCTCTCCCTCACTACCAAATTAATACACAGAGCCCACAAACTTCGATGATTCTCAACCCTAAGGAGAATACAAAAGTCTCTTCTGTGGTGGTGTCCACATTGGGTATTACTGTTTTCTTGTTCATTGAGATCGAGTTTCGAGAGAAGAGTTCCTGATCATTGGAGAGGATTTCGTGAAGGTTTTATGACTTCAAGGGTCAGTAAATCTAAATCATATTTTCTCTTCTCTGTTTTGTTTTAAGCATGCTGTAAAATTTTGTTAAAATGCATAATTTATGTTTCTGAATTTTAATTCACTGTGAAATTGTAAATTGGGACCGATCTTTGCTTTTGCATCAGACTTCACAATCTCTTCACATACTCATTAATATTGACAACTTATTGCATTGGGATTCCAATTTTAGATGGTGTATTTGCAAATAATAACAATTAAATTGTGTAGTAAACGATCCATCAGGGGTTCAAAGTAATTAATTGATGTAAACTCCATTTCAATATAGATTCTAATTGCTTCATCATCTTAATTGTTGTTGTGGAACAATTTAAGCATTTACTGGAATATATTTGGCTTCTGGCCATAAGCTCATTAGTCATTGGTCAAGCATACATAATAACATGATCTCATACAGATCTAGAAGTTTTGCTATTTGAACATAAAGCTACATGATATTCAACACTTGTCCCAATTAATTATCAAGTGTTTGGGATACAAACTCACTAGCATTATCAAAACAAAATAATAAGTGGATGCGCCAACAAAAATTATAAAACCATAGATCTATTCCAAAAGTAGGAAACATTCTATTTCAATTTTAGCTAGTGAGACTTTGGTAATTAATCTCTTAAAAACACGACACCATGACAATTTATTAGATGGAAGAATCTTTTAGTTCTTCAATGGATGTGAATGTATATTTTCAATAATTATTTGCACTATTGACCCAAATGACTCATCATGTTAAAGGAAAATATATTTGAATTAATGAATTTCAGGTTCATTGTTGTATATGTTTCAACTACACAAATATATGTGAATACAATTTAGAAGGAAAACATAATTTTCTATATGCAATTCCTATTGAAGACAATAAATATAGTATATAAATATACCTTCCAAATTTACTAAACTTCTCTTTGATTTACAAGATAATAAAGTATATCAATTGTCAATGCTCATCTAACAAAATATTATTTCATTTTTCAAAATCTTTAATCAAGTCTACAGGACTTAATATCATATTTGATTTTTCACTTAAGCATTTGAATTTTTGAAAACATATTATCTACTTTTACGTATAATAAACATAGATGTACTATATGCAAAACATGAATATTGTTTATTCTTATTCCCTTCATGAGATTTAAAAGAAATTTGAATATCTCATATACAAGTTTTCAAAAATAATAATAATCTCTTCATGAGATTCTAAGAAACTTGTAACATAATATTTAGGGTTTAAAAAAATAAGTTATGATCTCTTCAAGAGATTCAAATAAATTTTCAAATTTTGTTTCCACACATCGTTTCTTTTTCATTAATAAGAATTTTAATTCTTATTGTACGACAGGTACAAGATTATTATCTCTTTTGCATCATATTTGAAAAATGAAATTTTTCTTCAAAACATTATATATATGTGGTTTTAATAGAATAATTACTTTTTTCTTTATTAACATGATTCCGACCTCAATGATGAAATATTGGAACATTTACTTCAGATATTAAATTATTTGGTCAAAAATCATTATTTTTCATAGAAACATCTGCTCATATATTTTATGCAACCTCAAAAGATATTAGATAAATATTCATCGCAAATTTTTCGAACTTTCTTCCTAAAAAATTCCTCAAACTGCTAAAACAACGACATAGCATGTTGATATATGCTTATTAGTTTATAAGCATTTATTAATCTAAATATGTACAACTATAGATGCAAGACAAAAACAATTAGCACTAATTGATTTAAGTAACTTTGGGTGTATTAAATCAAAATTGAGTAATTAGTTATTATGCATAACTTTCCAACTTTCCCATAAAGGAATTCAGTCAAATATAAATGTATGTGTGTATATATATATAATCGCTACATATAATTTCAAAAGTTCACAAATTTATCCATATGAGAATAATTTAAATATTCAACAATCAAGTAAATTTCAATTCTAACATAGCAAACAAAAATTAATTAATTCAACCCCAAGTTAGTTTCCAAGTAGAGGTGTTAACTCACGGTCAGCTTAAATACCTCAATCTAGTCAGAAAATGTAGTTCTCTTAGTCAATTTTTTTTTAATTTCTAATTCATTGATCTTTTAATTAAGAGTTAATTAATAGATTAATGAATCTAAGTGCATTATTCATCTTATTAAAAAAAAATCACTTTAAGAAATAATCTGTAATATCTTGAATCTTTGCAAATAAAATTAACTATAATTTTGAATATTTATTCTCATATTTTAAAGATAATCTTAACGAATAAAAGATAATATTATTATGAGAGAATTTTACTTTACTTAAAAGAATATCAAATCTTATTAAGAAATATGCAATTCAATTAAGGAAACAAATATCATAATTTAATTTTTCATAAATAACCATTATATTCTAAAATATAGAAAATATAAACTAATTAGAAAAATATCTCAAACAAATCTTTCAAATATAAGAAGATTAAGATGCATGATATGCAATCTATGATAGAATTTACATACATTATACAAAAAAAATGATGCATGCATGATTTATAATTTCGGTTACGACATCTATGATATCATAAACAAGATAGGAACAAATAAAAAATTTACCTTCTAGCAAAGGAATAAAGCTATAACAAATTACACAAGTTGAATATTACCTGAACAAAAGCATTGATAAAATATCAATATGCACGTCATCGACAAAACTATGTTATCATATGCCTAACAAAAGCGCTACAAATGCCTCTTGGAGTATTTATTAAAAATCAAATTGAATTTGAAAAGACTAGATTGAAAATACGATGAGAATGTCTACAATTATATGTATACAAACAATTGACAAAGTAACAAATTGAATTGATGATAGAATTCAGCGTACTTCAAAATGCATTGTGTGCATGTGATATAGATTAGAAAGAGATTTGCACAACAACTCATAAATTTTATTTAAATCTCTTACCCTCAAAATTACATCTCCGTTAATTTCCTAACTCAATTGCATAACAAGCTACTAAAAATTAATTAGAATCTCACGGTGGGAAAAAAGACAAAACTCACAAATACTTCAAGACACAAGTTTGGACTCACGCCTAAGGATTTTAATTTCAATGCTCACATAATAGTAATATTTATATCAAGTTTACAATTTGATTTAATCGAATATAAAATCTAATATTAAATATATCTTAACAATCAATTCGTAAATACATAAATCACACGTATGGTTTAAACCATAAAGTACTCACCTTCTTTGAATTTTAATTTTAAATACATCAATAATATGTAAGACCTTTATTGTTCTTGATATTCCAATGAATCAACTCTAATCTCAACAAAATCTCCCAAGTGGTAGACACTCGTGTTGATAATGTGTGATAAAATAAAAAGAATATTAACAACAAAATAATAATGAAGACAAGATAGGAGAGAAAACTAGAAGAGAAGAAGTAGAGAGCTAATATTAAACTCAATTGTGGTGACATCTACAAATGCACTTTACAACCTTATTTATAAGGTATGGTGGAGTGTATGTTACAAAAGTTAATGAGAAAAATTATGGGATTGGATAATCTATGAAGGTTATGGGTTTGCTATAACGTAAATAAGGTTGGGATATCTACGATATTACATTTATAATATATAAGAGCATTTTTAACTTTTTATATTAAGAAACTTAGAGTCATTTTTGTAATCAAGTATTAACGATTTTTGTTCATATATCAATGATAAAGGGTACTTTTGAACTTCTTTTAGTTGAAGGCTATGAAGCACAGATAATTCATGTGAGGTAAAGAATCAGTATCCGATACTGATACTTTCAGATACTTTTCAGATACGTATCTATTTCTATGCGTACTTTTTTTTAAAGAAAAAAGACAAGTAACTCATCCAATCTTTCTCAATCTAAAATTAGACAACCTATTTAAAAAGCTCACTACTCGAGTCCAAAATTAAAAGAAAAAAATAAATAAATAACGGACCAAACCCTAGACTAAAATCATATATTCTCCATCTTCACATTTGAGTTCCCACAGAATCTACCAAAATATAAACCATTTGGATATCTTCAACAATTCAATGAAAAAGTTATTCGTTTATCTTCATACTTCTTCCTCTAATCTTATTCTTCTTTGTAATATGAGTCACTTTTCTATTGCATTTTATTAACTATTATACTTCAACATCTTAGATATTGCTTTTTTTGTATTGTATTTCAGTGTTTGTATTCTATTTTGTGCTATTGTTATTAACTTGTATGCTAAATTTATCTATATCCTATATTTTTTTAAAGAACAAAATTCTTAGTTTTTTAGAAATTGACGTCGCCGTATCTAATCGTATCTGCATCGTGTGTAGCGTATCTGTGTCTGTGCTTCATAGGTTGAAGGGTATCTAATATTTTTGAAAGTTCATGATAATTTGAAAAAAAATATTAACGGTTTCTACTTAAAATGAAAGTAAGGTACTTTTAAATACTTTCGATATTTTTTTAAGATATTTAAAATTTTAAAGATATTTTTGACCGAAAGTGCAAAGTTGAAGAGCAATATTTAGAATTTAAATAAATTTAAGCACGAAGACAAAGACAATGAAGTAAGAGACAAAAATTCAACCAACCAAAGAGGCAAAAATGGGAAAGAAGAATTAGAAGAAGCATAAGAAAGAGAAAAAAGGGGATTCCCAATGATCAACAAAAATACTCACATTAGTAGAGTGGTTAGAGAGCAGTTGAAGAAGAACAAGAAACTCACCATAATTTCCAATGCCTCAAATCCATTTCCCATAAGAAACCACTTCCTTCCTGCAAAATCCCCAAATTCCTCAATTCCTTCTCTTCATTGATAATGAAGGAATCCTCCAAGTCATGGCGGCCTTTCACCGCCAATTGCTGCTCCGCCGACGACCAAACCGCCTTCGGAAACTTCAGCCGCTGCCGCCCGAACCGCTCTGATTTCTCTAAGAACATAGCTCCGCTGCCGTCATTCCGGCGGCTGTCGTTTTCGGATTTGAGCCGGTCGTCTTCGATGCGATTGAACGAGGATCTAGCGGCGTCGTTTGGAGGGGATTTGTTTGATTTTCAGTTGAGTGAGTTGCGTGCGATTACTCAGAATTTCTCAAGCAATTTCTTGTTGGGAGAAGGGGGATTCGGGAGAGTTCATAAGGGGTATGTTGATGAGAATTTTCGGAGTGGGCTTAGGGCTCAGGCCGTCGCTGTTAAGCTTCTTGATAACCAAGGTTTGCAGGGCCACCGTGAATGGCTTGTAAGCTTCTTAATGTTTCTTTGCTTATATTCCTAATTAAAATTTATGAATTCTTTTACACTTTTTTAGGCAAAATTAGAAATACAAACCTGCTACTTTCATTTTTTTAAAAAAATCATAATCGTTAAAATTTGCAATATTAACTTAGACAAATGTTTCGAATTTATTTAAATAGAAATTTGTTAAAATGTTAAATAAAAAGTGGAAACTAAAACAGTGTGACTGATAAAAAAAAAAAAAAATCAAATGGAGCATAATAATTACTTCAACCATGTTTAATAACTATTTGATTTTTTATTTAGAAGATTAAACTTCTAAACATTATTTCTAAGTTCTATTAATAAGTTCCATTGTTTTATTATCTGTGTTTAAAAGAAATCAAGTCAATTTTAGAAAACAAAAAAAATTAAATTTTTATTTTTATTTTAAAATTTGATTAACAATTCAAATATTTCTTAAAAAATATGAAATTATAGTAAAATTGGACACGCCTAAATTTGACTTCATTTTTAGTTTTCAATTTTTACATTTTTTGTTTGCTCTCAACTTTTATACTATAGTATATTCACTTTCCCTTCTTTAGTTTTTAAATTTTAATTTTATTTTTAAGACATAAGGTAAATAACGATACATGGAAACTTATAGGTAAAAATAGTATTTATAAATTTAATTTTTAATAATAAAAACAAAAAAGTTTAAATAATTGACAAAAAGCTTTTGAAATTTATTAATTTTTTTTTCTTGGTTAAGGTATATCCTACTTGATAGAAATGCCCTAAAAGTGAAGTGTCACTAGGCTTTTGGTTAGCTAACCAATAACTTCACGTATTTTGAGATTAAAATAATAATTAATAAAATTAGATAAAGATATCAGGAATCGCAAAAAAAATATAAAATAATAAAATAAAAAATAATGCGGTGGGTAGTTTGAGTATATTGATTCTTTAATCTTTAGCAATGTGCCCCATAAAATAAAATAAAAAGTGCCCCTATCAACCTTTCTCTTGAAAAAATGATAATATTGAACATTTATTATAAAGTATATTATACTAAAAAATCATGGACTAAAAATAGGCAAGTAGTCCAAATTTTGGAGGCTTAATTTGCAATTAAACTAAATAATTTTAACAAAATTTCTCTATTTTGGTAGGCTGAAGTTGTATTTCTTGGACAGCTGAGGCATCCAAATCTAGTAAAATTGATAGGTTATTGCTGTGAAGAAGAAGAGAGGCTCCTTGTTTATGAGTTCTTGCCCAGAGGCAGCTTGGAGAACCACTTATTCAAAAGTCAGCTTCTTCATTGTCTACTAAAAAAATCAAACTCAAAGCTCACAAATCACTTTTTCTGAGTTTTCTCCTTCATTTCGCAGGGCTGTCAGTCTCGTTGCCATGGTCGACGAGGCTCAAGATCGCCATCGGAGCAGCAAAGGGCCTCGACTTCCTTCATGGGGCAGAGAAACCTGTCATTTATAGAGACTTCAAAACTTCCAATGTTCTGTTAGACTCGGTTTGTCTTGTGATGTTGCCTTTTCTTGCAGTGTTTTTTCAAGAAGAAAACATATTGAAATGGCAAATCAAAATCTTGGGTTCTTTTTTTCTTTATATAATAAAGTTGTTGAATGTGTGATGGATCATAGGATTTTACAGCAAAGTTGTCTGATTTTGGACTAGCAAAGATGGGACCTGAGGGATCAGACACCCATGTAACCACCAGAGTAATGGGTACATATGGCTATGCAGCCCCAGAATATATATCCACAGGCAAATTTCCAATTTTCTTCTCTAGTTTCTCCATGAAGTTTTCTTTTTAATCCTGATTCAACATACTAAATCTGCACTCAGGGTCATTGGTAATACGATGACATGGTACCAAAGTAGAAAATCTCAAGTTCGAATCTCCAAAACATTTGATCATATTAATACCCAACATAATGGCATTGGGGAATAGAGTTAATATTTGGGTCAACGTCAACCCTCACTTGGATAAGTGTCTAAAAATGAACTAGAAAGATCAATTATGTTTAGTCTAACTCCCAAGAAGAAAGGGTTTTTCAATGTTTGGTTGTAAAATCCCTTCTTAGGTCTGTGAGTTTGGACCCCGAGGTCACCAATTTAATAACTAAAACCTTTGTTGTCTTCTAATGCCTGACCTTTGGCCAACGTGCAAGGTAACAAGTGGTGCTTCAGTTTGGTAGCTTAACCTTTTGACATGTTGAGAGACATATACATAGCTGACATTAGCCCCCAATAGATGTAGAACATGTTTAGAATGATTTTCTAAGTGCTTAAAAAGTGTTTGTAAGTGTACAAAAAGAAAAGATACCAAATAGGCCCGTGGTCATTGTTGCACAAGCCTAGTGTCCAACACCTATTCTCATTCCTGCATAACACTCATGTGGGTTGTGGTACAATGTTTTATTGTAGGGCACTTGACAACGAAAAGCGACGTATACAGTTTCGGGGTGGTACTTTTGGAGCTTCTTACAGGAAGAAGAGCAATGGACAAATCAAGAGCAAAGAATGACCAAAACCTTGTGGATTGGGCAAAGCCATACCTCAGTAGCTCTCGCAGGTTGCATTGCATAATGGACCCAAGACTTTGTGGGCAGTATTCTGTGAAAGGAGCAAAGGGAATAGCCAGTCTTGCCCTCCAATGCACCAGCTTGAACGCTAAAGACAGGCCTAGAATGCCAGCCATTGTTGAAGCTCTTGAAAGCCTTCTTCAGTTCAAGGACATGGCTGTTACTTCTGGCCACTGGTCTGCCTCTGCCTCACCAAAACATGCCAGAAATGGCGTCTCTGCAAAGGCCAAAACAGAGACAGGACGCGGAAATCTCGCGAGATCTCTGGCTGCTGTGAGCCACAGATAATTTGTGTGTGTGTGTGTATATATTTAGGCAAACAATTGCAGAGGTTCTACTATGTGAATATATATGTAAATCTTCAAATATGTAAATGAAGAGTTCCTCCCCTTTGATGGGATTGGTCTCATCTTTATCAGAGTATAAATGTTAGAAGTTAGAACAAGGCTCGGCATTGAACTCAAGAAGAAACAAAAGGTTGATGAAAATGGATTTAGGTGGCTGTTTCTTAAAAGCTTTTGTTCTACTTTTACTAATCAAGGCTACCTAATCACAATGCTTCAAATTTGTTTAGAAGAACAGACTAACAAAACATATAAAATGTAACTTTATGATAGGAAATTTCAAGTTTCTAAAGATAAATTATCACCAAGAAAAATACCTCTTTTCCTCGAGAAGAAGCCACACCATGTGAACTGCATGGATCCAAATAAAAAACTTGCAATACAAATTTCCCAAAAATCTGCCTTAATACAATGTAACTTTGTCTTCTTGCCGCCTTCGTTGACTTCCTATGCTTCTTCCAAATCTGAAAAGTCTCTGCCTGACTGCCTTATTACTTCCACATCAGACCATGTCAGTGCCATGTCACACTTATTTATAGTTTTTAACACTATTATTAATGGCAGGAACTAAACTCAAAAATTAAAAACTATGCCAAATTGGGTTTCATGTGGTACAGCAGCCTTGAACTGGAAGAAGCAAAAACAGTGGAAAATATTCAACCTTTTTCAATGGGAAAGGCCGGGAGAAGCGCACTTTGAGATTGAAACCCCCCCAAAAAAAAACTCCCAAAACTCATTTTCACTTTGCTTCAGTGCGTGCCCAACTCCCCCACTTTCCCTCAAACTTTTCTTCCGAAAACAATTTCCATGGATTTCAATTCCAAAAATACACTCCATCTTCTTCATTTCCCATCTGTCCATCTCATTCTCCCTTCCCAACCATGGCTTTCAACTCCAAGTTCCAAAAGAAACCCAATGTTTCCCCTTCCCACTGCAATCTCTGCACCACCCTTTTCTTCGTCGTTCTCTTCACAGTTCCCACTCTGTTTCTCCTCCACACTTCCACCATCTCTGTCTGCTCTCTCTCTGCCTCCACTGCCCGCCTGAACTCGTGGTTTGGAGATCTTCGTGATGCTCAATTTGCTTGGAATCGCCTAGCTTTTGCTTTAGATAGTCCCCCACCTGTTGTTCTGAAAATTGCAGTATTCTCTAGGAAATGGCCGATTGGAACAACCCCAGGTGGGATGGAGCGCCATGCTCATACGCTTCACACGGCTCTGGCTCGCCGTGGCCATCGCGTTCATGTTTTCACCTCACCAGCGCCCAACTATGGCATAGTCCAGAACCTCTCTTCTGTAACTTCAGCGCCGTACATCCATTTCCACGAAGGCGAACCAGGCCGATGGCGGTACAACAAAGCGTGGGAGCAATACGAAGAAGAAAACCACCGAGAACCGTTCGACGTTGTTCACTCAGAGAGCGTCGCACTTCCTCACTGGTTAGCCAAACAGCTCTCGAATCTCGCAGTTTCTTGGCATGGGATTGCTCTAGAGAGCTTGCAATCGGACATATTCCAGGACCTGGCTCGCCGGCCGAACGAGCCGATATCGCCAGCATTCAACAAGAACATTCAAGGCGACGTCCCGAAGGTACTGAATGAGATCCGATTCTTCAAAGATTACGCTCACCATGTCGCCATCAGCGACAGTTGCGGAGAGATGCTCCGAGATATGTACCAAATTCCAAGCAGAAGAGTCCATGTGATCGTCAACGGCGTCGATGAGGACGATTTCGGCGAGGATTTCAAATTAGGACAAGAATTTAGGGCCAGAATCGGGGTACCTAGAAACGCAAGTCTAGTCCTCGGCGTAGCCGGAAGATTGGTGAAAGACAAAGGCCATCCGCTACTCCACGAAGCTTTCTCCATCATAACAGAGCAACATCCAAACGTCTACCTGGTGGTCGCCGGAGCAGGACCGTGGGAAAACCGGTACAGAGATCTAGGTCCTCGAGTTCTGGTTTTAGGATCGATGAGTCCGTCGGAACTTAGGGCTTTCTACAATGGGATCGACATCTTCGTGAATCCGACGCTCCGGCCACAGGGTCTGGATCTAACTCTGATGGAGGCTATGGCGAGCGGGAAGCCGGTAATGGCATCGAGGTTTCCGAGCATAAAGGGCACGATTGTTGTGGATGATGAGTACGGGTTCATGTTCGCTCCGAACGTGGAGTCGTTGGTAGAGACGCTGGAAGCGGTGGCTAAAGAAGGTTCAGATCGGCTGAGGCGGCGGGGGAAGGCTTGCCGACGATATGCGGCGTCCATGTTCACTGCCCGGAAGATGGCTCTTGCTTACGAGAGGTTATTTCTCTGCATCAGAGATGAAGCGTATTGTAATTATCCTTAATTTTTATTTTTATTTTTCCAAATTTCTATGTTGTGATCAAACATTTCATTTGTGAGAGAGCTTCTTGATACGATTGATATCCTGAAGAGAAAAACTCCCATTGCCAATAAGATTCTACGTATGAAATATATTTTTAAAAAAAAAAAAAAAAATTGAATTGTTTTTTATATTTTTCTTTGTGGAAAAAAGAATGCACATAGTTAAGGTTGCAATTAATCATTACCCTATCTTAAATTGTAATATACATTATTGATTAATAAATCTATCAAAACAAATAAAACTTCATTTTATAGGGTGGAATATATATTTTTTTTTTTAATTAGAGGGAGAGATTTTTAAACCACAAACTTCATCATTATTGGCATACTCGTACATGTACATTAGATTGAGTTATACTCGCTTGAACAATTATATTTAATAGTAAGATAATATGACTACTTCTATTTATTAGTTGATAAAAAAATTGTATAAAATTCATGGACAAAATTATTATTTCATCTTTTAAGGTATGCACATTGTGCTTGGAGCAAATTTAGGGGGAGATCGGCCTAGGTTTGGAATCTTAAGCCTAGTGGTTAGGATGGAAGGTTTATGTAGTCACAATCTAAGAAACCTATGTTTAGATTGCACGGTTAGAAACCTGCAAATGTAGTATAGATTTATAAATTAAGTTTATTTTTTTATATTTAATCGGTAGTTAGATTGTAGATTCGTTTTAACTTTTCATAACTTTTCATCTTAATTATTTTAGTAAAGTTAAGTTTAAATAATCTAGAGAATATATATATATATATATTAATTTTGAAATAGAGATGTGACTAAAATTATATTTTTTTTATTTAATTTATTGTCTTAATAATTTGGTATTTTGATTTTATTAGGTTTTGAGATAAAACTTCATAGACTTTTGTCACTTTAATTAATTTGAAAATGATATCTTTTTATCATAACATGATACCATCAAATTGAAATAGACTAGTATTTTAGTCTTCAATTCAACTATTGAAAAATTATAATTTTGTTATCAAATTACATTTGAGGAATAAAACAAAAATCATAAAGTTTGAGTTTTAATTTTTATTTGGCTGCTTAGTTCAACATTCTAATCCTTTAGGTTTAAAATGATTATAAACCTTCAAGCTAGTTAAATTGACCAACAGAAAAAATGAAAATGTTAAATTAAATTAGGGTTTTTATACATATAACCTAAATAAATATACCTAATATTATTTTACAAAAAAATGACTCAACAATATATTCGATGTATATTTATATTTTTCAATATATTTGAAAAATACAAAAAAACTAAAATATGGTATATGCGATGTATATTTACATTTTCAAATATATTACTAATATATTCAACATATATATGAGATTTCAATAGATAGATGGTCAATTTTCAACTAGAAAAAATAGAAAATAAATGAAATCTCCTAAATAAAGAAAACATTAATTTTAAACAAAGAAGGAAAAAAAAAAGAATTAGAAAATATAATATGATAATATTAATAATAATTAAAAAAACTCTAAAAGAAAAAATAATTAGAAGAAAGAGAAAGTGTACTTTAAAAAAAATATTAGTTTAATTAAACTAAAGGCCTCCTTAGAATGATTTAGAAAAAAAGTTTGTGTTGATGGGGTCGTTCGAGGTTGGCCGGTGGCTAGTGTCGGAGTTGAGGAATAGAGATGGCAGTCGGAGTTGGCCAGCGACAGTCATTGAAGGTAGTGTCTAGAAGTTGGTTAATAAATTTTCTAGATTAAATTAAAAATAATTAAAAAAAAAAAAAAAAAAACAACCCATGGGTTTGAATAGTGTTTACTATTCAAACTCATTAGAAAATGGTATAGGAAGCCAAGCTTTCTAGATCCTTGCCTCAAATAAAGGTTGGACTTAGGATGCCTAGTCCATCAAAACAATTTAGAGAAATATTATAGTTTTTTTCTTTTTTATTTCAGTGTGCCGAGTGTTCAAAACTCGACAATCGCAAGTCGAGTTTTCAAAACTCCACAACTATGGAAGTCGAGTCTTGAACACTCGACAAAGGTAATAACATTTGTTGTTGAACACTCAACAAAGGTAATAATACTCGACCACTATTTTCATTTCTTTTGTTATTATTTTCGATCACCATTTTATTTGTAGTTATATTTGTTGTTGTATTTCTCAATAACAATATGTCGAGTGTTCACGTTTTCTTTCATGATTTAAAAATAATTAAATGTAATAAAATTAAAAATAAAATGTTCATATTAATACGACTAGTATCTCATTCATTTTAAAATAATTAAAAAAAATCAATGTGACCCACAAAGCAGACGTCGTTGATTTCGAGCTCATTGTCATCATCGACTTTGAACTTAAGGTTGCTTTGGTTCCTCTTGATGTTGTTCTGGTACTTCTGCATGCACTTCATAGTATAAATATTCATTATGCTCTCCACGACCAAGGTCATGGTCCATGTACATATGAAAGATGGACCAGCCTCTGAATCATAATATCCTAAACCAAATGCTGGCATCATCATCATCGAACTAACATAATCAGTTTGACTTTGCGTTTGCATCATAAGAGGCAATTCTTCCACATTGTGTGCAACCTCATCAAACTCATCTTATTCTTCTCGAACAGGTCCCCTACGTTTAGGAACTGGTGGAGGAATGATAGGTATATCGTACATATAATGTATCTCCTCCATATAACTCTCATTGTTACTGCATATAGCAAGAACCTGGTTCGGATCACTTGCAACATCACGGAGTCTACTATTGTTCGATCTCTATGAATTATAAAATGATTAGACAATATTTATAATAAATTTAAATTAAAAATAATTAGACAATATTTATTTATGGACCCGATGACTCACATTTGCTCCCGGACGAGTAACGTAGCATCTTGTAATATTATTGTACCAGTTGATGTAATTGTGCAACTTTTTAAAACCAATCTCCAGTTCTTAAGTCAATGTCATGCAGTAGGGGTTTAGTATTACAAGGCGGTGGGACATCCTGCTGGAAACTGAATTTTTTCATTACCCTGTCAGGAATATGCCACTCACCAATGTGAAAACATATGAGAGGACTTGTCGTCTGCCATATATTTTGACCGTTTGTATAGAAATTGGGCAAAGTATCCATAACAGCTTTGTACGGCTCCCAAATAATCTGAAACATAAAATATTATATTAGAAAAATATTTCAGTATCAAAGTACCTGATCAGGTTGAAATAGATCAAACATGTATTTGTACTAACTAACTACACGTGTAGTTGTCCTAGTCACACAAAATTTGTCTCTCCACCTATATTTTAAATTAATAATTTAGATCTTGAATTAACTAGACCAAACATATAAAAATATTTATTAAATTAAATTAATTAAAATAACATACTGAGAACCGTAGGCTCGTCCAGCTAATTGAGCGTTATTTACATGTTTGAGCCGTGGAGCCTTGTTGGAAATCGTTCCGAAGCCCATAATTGCAAATGTATCAGAGGTCCAGCGATCTCACAAACTTTAGGTTTTTTTGCTTTGTACAGCTATCACAGCGATGCCAAACATGCTCCACCCCAAAAATATCGTCCTACATCATAGAGGTTAGCTAACAATGACAGGAACATCAAGTGAACAAAATGACTTGATTTGTCAGAAAATAGACTTCCACCCATCATATGTAGTATATATGCTCGCGTATATCTCATGACGATTTCCTTGTCTACATCATCAGCGAGCTCACGAAACTGTGTCCTTAACCACATCAAACTTAACCTCGATCCTTTAATATTTTTCGTTGAATGAGGTCACATCGAGGAACAATTGACAAATATGTGACTAGTCATTACATCACTTCGGAGACTGACTCACTGTCAATGGGTAACCCGAACAATATTTCTATGTCCTGTAAAGTGATAGCGCACTCTCCAGTGGGCATATGAAATATATACATCTCAGGTCTCCATCTCTCAACTAGTGTTGTGATGAGATGTCAATCTAGTTGAATGAATAACAATCTGACAATTCCATAAAATCCAGATGTGCGAAGTAACGGTAGTATTCGAGGGTGGAGTGGGATAGTGCGATGAAAAACTGCCTCTCGACGTCTACAGGATATCTCGTCAGTGGTACGATCTTGTTATACAATTGATGATCGATGAATCGATTGGTCGTATAGAACATTGGGATAATTGGTCTTGGATTTAAAGTCATGATCTATAAAAAAAAAATTATTTATTTCTCAAATAAATAATATACAACTTGATAAAAAAAATAATGTATAACTTAATAAATTATATAAAAAAATTAACTACACAATTAAATTATTATTTACACAATAAAAACAAGATAAAAATTATTATTTACACAATAAAAATAGTATTTACTGTTGGGAATGGTATCCTAAATCTCCTTGTAGCCTCGTAGTTTGTAAACTCTGTAAACATATTGTTATTAATAAAATAAATGTTATTTTATAAGCATTTACTCAATCCAATAAACTAAGATCCGAGGTTATTTTATGTAAATCTAAACAAGTATGTGGAGACATACAGGTAGATCTTGTTTAAATTAATAATCTAAATGGTCTGTAGTATGGATAAATGAGGGAAACCTTATCCTGGTGACATTACGGATACGGCCCGTCTTGTAGATGTTACAAGTGTCTTTAAGTGCTATAAATGATCTGATCCTGATCATTCATATGAAGACATGACGGGGGTATTTTATATAAAGATTTTGTATAATATCGGACCACAAAATTATTAGTCTCTTTATATAACACCATTGATAATGGAGACTTACATTTCACTAGGATGACTATAGGTGACATGACTTGAATCCTGAGTGAGTTGGGAACTCCTGCTCATGAAGGCGGTCCTTTGATTTGTATGAGTGAGAGTGGTCAGATTGTCAACTCAACAAGCCTACCATTTTGGGAATTTGTCTGATTGGGGAGTTGGAAACTAAGCTACACAAGACAGAATTCATTCCTTCCCCGATGCAGGGGTAAGTATATAAATTGCTCCCTTAAGGGCTGATTTCGGGTCTTGAACACAGTGGCCACACCTTCTCTTGGGAAGAGAGGATTCGGTCATAGTGGGACTATGACTTATTGTTCATTAAAGAAATTAGTGATACTTAAAGAGTTAGATGTAACTACAGGGGCAAAATGGTAAATTAGCCCAACTGTATTTACGAGCGATTTGTGAAAGGTCATTGCACTGTCGATTGGTTATATCCAATGGACACAGAAATATATATGTAGTGCGAAGAGTGCAACTGTCGGTCTTTAGTGGAGTGCCTGATAGTTAACAGATGGTGGATATCATGATTAAAGAGTTTAGTCAGTTATTCACGTATCTTTGGAGCTTCAAGCTATAGGTCCATAAGGTCCCCTTGGTAGTTCAATGGGTTCAAGTTAAAAATCAGATTTTGGGTTAGTTTGAAGGGTTCAAATTAACAAGAGAGAATTTAATTATATATGATATAATTAAATTGATTCAATTATATATGATATAATTCAATTAATTCAATTATATATGATATCGTGATTAAAGAGTTTAGTCAGTTATTCACGTACTATTAAAGCTTCAAGCTACAAGTCCATAAGGTCCCCTTGGTAGCTGGGTTCAAGTTGAGATCTAGCTCAATGGGTTCAAGTTGATATCAGATTTTGGGTTAGTTTGAAGTGTTCAAATTAAGAAAGAGGAAATTTGATTATATATGATATAATTAAATTAATTCAGTTACATATGATATAATTGATATAATGTATTCGATATATTATTTGATTGGAGAATTAATATGAATATGATTTATATTAAATGCCATAAAATAGAAAAATAACTATGATTTATATATTGCATATGATGCAATATTAAAACTATAGGTTATAAATATAATATGATAAGTTAGTTATTGTATTTATTTATAATTTATTAATTATATGATAATTAATATTTCTTTTTCTCAATAAACGACTTCAGTGGTTGGTTGTTCACAGTTTTATGGCAACTGTGAGATAAAAAGAAAAAATGGTTTTTTCAAATCATTGTATCGGATACATCTCACAAATTCACTATCGAGTAAAAATGTTTTGCTACATGATAGTTTATCAGGAACTAAACGATCAAGCGTCGAGTTACTATACGATAGTACTCGTTTCTACACGATTGAGTAGCAAGTTTATACAATAGGCTTTTTCTTCTATACGATTGTTTGATCGCATATTCAATCGTTTACCTTCTCCTTCCCTCTATCCAAAATCATACAAAGCTCACAACTCCTAGATTCTCACACCAAGAATACCAAGGTAACCTTGTGGTGGTGTCTTATTCTGTTTAAGGATCGAGGATTGAGTTTAACTCGCAGGTGATCGAGGATCTTCCAGTTGATCATTGTGTTCGTACTATTTGGATGCGTTTGAGTTTGATCGAGGGAAATACGTGAAGAAAGAGTTCTTCAAAGGTATTATACTGGATCCCCTTGTATTTACTTAAGAAGCATGTTGTAATTTATTCTTTATGCATAACTGTTTATGTATGACTGTAAATGTATGTGTTCTTTCTCAATGGAGTTTGGAACGATCCGCTTCCACTCACTAGTTCTTTAGATTTAGAGTTCATTCATTTACAAGATAAAAATATTATTTACACAATAAAATAGTATTTACAAGATAAATATATTAATAATAACAATCCCTAACTATCTGGAGCCTATCTTCGTAACGAATGACACTTTCTTTGGTTATAACCTAACTAATTACAAAACTCACATCAAAGTCGTGCACTTGGTATAATAACTAAAAGAATTGAATAAAAAACATTTTATAATAAAAAATTTAAACTTCAAATTAATACTAAACTTTTTATAATAAAAAATTTTAAACATCCAATTAATAATTTTGTATTAAACCATAAACTAAACTTTCTTATTAAAAAATCACTAAAAAAAATACTAAACTTTTCTAAATTATTTTTTGAAAGCTAATACTAAAAAAATCAAATATCATAAGAAATATATTAAAAAAATCACAAAAAGTTTGTATTAAACTATAAACTAAACTTTTTAAATTATAAACATCAAAATTAAATAAAAGAATGTCTTCAAAGACAACAATAAATCCTAAAAACCCTAACACTAATATTATTTAAAATTCAAAAGAAAAAATTAACATGGTACATCTAACATAGTATAAATAAATAAATAAATAAACAACTAACATTATTATATCAATATTAGTGAAATTAGACTATTAAAGAACTATTATTGAATTGAGACTAACATGGTAGATCTAAAATATTAACACGGTAGACGTTAACATGGTAGACTAAAATAAACATGGTAGATCAAAAATATTATTCAATTCAGCGTAATATTAATATATAACTAATATTAAAAAATTATTTAACATCAATATATAAGGAATTAAAATGATATATCTAGCATAAACAAATATTAAAAATAAAAAACTAATAATAATAAAAGTTAAACTCACAAATTCAATAGTAGTTTTTTCCTTCAAAGTGACAACGTTCATTTTTTTTTATTTGTTATCCGACAACAAAAACTATATAAAAATAATAATATTAGAACCTATAGCGTATAGTTTTAATTAAAAAATAGTAATTTATTTGATCAAACGTATGCCTCTTTTTGAATTTTTTTTCTTAAACTGCAATAAAAACTATAAAAAAAATAATAAGAATATAAGAATAGAAACAAAATTTATTATTATTCTTTAAAAAATAAAAATATAGTAGAGTGAATTAACAAACCTGGATAGTTTGTGATCGGAGAAGGGTGAAATGTGGGGAGAAAGAATCACACAAAATAGAAGAAGAGAGTAAGGTAGAAGGCAGCAAGAAGATGGTAAGGGAGAGAACACGACTAGAAAATTTGTGATCTAAAAAGGGGTGGAGGCTATGTTAAAAACAATGGGTCTATGGTTCAAAATTCAACCTACGAATTTAAGCAGCATGTGAGAATTTAAAAAGCAGGTGAGCTGCAACTTTTAATATGCAGTAGATTTATTTGGTCAAGTTGCGACAGACATGGGAAAGTAGGGAAGTGACGAGACGCTGCATGCCGTAGAGGAGGTTGTTGAGGGTTGAAATCTTGACCTATGTAGGTCGAGTGTTGAACCCTCGACTTGTGTTTTAATTTTTTGTAGGTCGAAGTTTCAACCCTGGAGTTCCTTTAGATCGAGATTTCAACCTTCGACATCATTTTTTACTTTTTTTTTTTCACCTCGAAATTTTAAAACTATCCCAAATCTCTAAATAATTTTTAAACTACCATATTTAAGTAATTACTTTTCAAAACTGCAATATTTAAATAAAATTTCCGATACAAACACTCTTACAGCCCGTTTGGTTTGAGGGCATTAAGGATGTGAATGGGCTTGGGATGACCGTCCATATTTGTTTGAAGATAATGAAATTTATTCCTAGGAAAAGAGTTTTCTCGTGCATCACAGTTAAGGGAGGGTTTTTATATCCCCTTGAACAATATGGGTTTTGTTAAAACCCAAGCATCATTTGGTTTCTCCTCCTCTTTTTCTTAATTTTTTTAATTTGTTATTTTTCATTTTCTCTTCATATGTTATTTTCTACTTCAATTTCTTCACTGTTTATTAAAATATATTTTCTTACTAAAATTAGAATTACTAATGTTGAACTTAATTAATTATAAAGATGATTAAGTATTAAATTGTATGTAACAAACCAAGTTTTGAGATAATTTTTAATTTAATTATCTTGAAATATTTGTGAGTTATTTTGAATTTTGAGGTTGAATTGAATTATAGTGTAAGGATAATTCAATTTTAAAATTTGCTTCAATGAAGGATTTGGAAATTTAAATTTAATTTAAGGAGAGTTTGAATTTAATTCAATTTTTAATTCAAATTTATGAAATGAATTAAATTTTGGAGATTTAGAAGTTGATTTTTTTAAATTTGCAGATAAGTGGAGGAATTGTTTTGTTTTAAAGATTATTGGATTTAATTGATTTGGAAATTTAGGATTTTGATGGAATTAAATTTCTTCGTCGCATCAGCATTTCCTTCACGTCGCTGCCGCTGAAGCCCTATTTGCTAGATCCGTCTGACGCTGCCGGTTGTCTCAACCGCGCGTCCCATCGGTCGATCGCCAAGTTGTTTGTGTGCGTCACTTGTTCTAGTCGCTCGAGTCCCACCGTCCGCTGCACCTCGTCCAACGTTCGTCGCGCGATCGGATCCATCTCTCTCTTCTAGATCTACCAAGCATTGTCGCGTCGTTTGCTATCCGTCTGCCTGCCGCTGCTGTGGGTTATCGCCGCTAGCACTGATGGTCATCGGAATCTCGGATTTTGGGTAAGATTGCACTGTTTGGTTGATTCTCGAAGGTTCTTATCTACTCATTAAAATTTTGGTTCCGATTGGTTGATATCCATCACGTTTTGGTGCTAGATTGAAGATTTGGGAGGTTTTAAGTCACTGTCCTAGAGTTGATTCCATCATAATTTTGGTGAGTATTTTGGGTTCCAAGGTTATTTTGGATTATGTAAGTTGATGCCCTAAATCTCGTAAGTACTGTAGTTGTAACACGTGTATGTGTATGAACAAACAATTGTGATAATAATATGAGATATTTTCTTCATTGTTGTCTATGAAATATGAGATATTTTAATCGCATTATCCACAAACCAATAAACTAAGATCCCGGTTATTATTGTAATTTAAGCATGTGAGGCATACAAGTGAATCATGCCTGATAACGTAAATGGTCGATAAAGGAGGGAAACCTTATCCTGGTGATACTACGGATACGACCCGCATTGTTGCATTGTTATTAATAAAATAAGTGTTATTTTATTTGAATTTACTCAAATCCAATAAACTAAGAAATCCTACTTATGAGGGCAGTCATTAGTATGGGTGAGAGTAGCCAGATTGTCAACTCAACAAGCCTATATTTTTAGGGATTCGTCTAATTGGGGAGCTAGGAATTCAACTACACAAGACAGAATTCACTCCTTCTCCGAAGCAGTGGTAAGTAGATAAATTGCTCCCTTAAACGATAGGGGCAAAACGGTAAATTGGTCTTGTTGTACTTAGAGCGATTTGTGAAGATTATTGCACTATTGATTGGTTATATGGATACAGAAATATATCTGTAGTGCAACTGTCGATCTTTAGTGGAGTGACTAACAGTTAATGAATGGTGAATCTCGTGACTAAAGAGTTTAGTAAGTTATTCACGTACTGTTGGAGCTTCAAGCTACAGGTCCACGAGGTCCCCTTGGTAGCTCAATGGGTACAATTTGAGAATCAGATTTTGGGTTAGTTTGAAGTGTTCAAAGTAACAAGAGTAAATTCAGTTATATGTGATATAATTGATATGATGTATTAGATACATTAATTGGAGGAATTAATATAAATACACTTTTAGAACTAGTAAGAAAACTAAACAGAACAGGGTTTTCTTTTCCCATAGGTTTCTATCTATCAATTACGAGGGTAGGTACGTCCAGTCTTATATTAAATACCATAAAATAGAAAAAGAACTATGGTTTATATGTTTCATATGATGAAATATTAAAACTATAGGTTATAAATATAATATGATAAGTTGGTTATCATATTTATTTATAATATATTAATTATATGATAATTAATTCTTTTTCTCCAATAACCGATTTGAGTGGGAGGTTATTGGAAGTTTTATGGTAGCCATGAAATAAAAGGAAAATTGTTTTAAAAAATTAGTAGTTGACTCATTCGAAAAATCTCACGAAAAAGACTATCAAGTAAAAAGTGTTTTTACTAAGCGATAGCGTTGAGAGTCTAAACGATTGAGCTAAGAGTTGACTATACAATAGTTACTCGTTGATCGTTGCTACACGATCGAGTAGCAAAGTCTATACGATAGACTTCCGTCTTCTAAACAATCGAGTACATCATCTATATTATAGACAGTCTTCATCTCCCACTTACTCGATCGTCTACTCAATCGTATACCTCATATTTTCCTCAATCCAAAATCATACAGAGCCCACAACTCCTGGATTCTCACACCGAGAATACCAAGGTAACACTTGTGGTGGTGTTCTAACTTAGTTCGAGGATCGAGTTGGACTCGATTGGTTCGAGGTGCATTCAGATGTTCGAGGAGGTCGTGTTCTGTCCGTTGTGTTCGAGTGTTGTTTTGGATGCATTGAAAACTGATTGAGGGATACTTGAAGAATAGTTCTTCAAAGGTATGCATAATCTATCCCTTGTATCTTTTTATAACATGCTGTAATTTCTAGTTATTCATAATTTGTTCGTTTTTGTTTAAGCTTGTAATTGTTGTGTTCATGCTGAATGGGATTTGGAACGATCCACTTCCGCTGCTCCTAGAGATCTCTGTTTAGATTTTCTTCAGTTCATGACAGAGACTTTCATTTCAATAGGATGACCATGGGTAACATGACCTTAATCTTTAATGAGTTGGGAACTCTTACCTATGAGGGCGATCCTTTGATTTGCATGGGTGCGAATGGCTAGATTGCCGCCTCAAACCTACCCCTTTGAGGATTCATCTGATTGGGGAGCTGGAAACTCAGCTACACAAGATGGAATTGACTCTTTCCCCGAAGCAGGGGTAAGTAGATAAATTGCTCCTTTAAGGGCTGATTCCGGGGCTTAAACAATGTGGCGCCACACATTTTCTCATGGTACGAGAAGTGTTCACTCATAGTAGGACTATCATGTATTGTTCATTAGAGTAATTAGTGGTACTTAAGGAGTTAAATGTAACTACAGGGGCAAAACGGTAAATTGGCCCAGCTGTACTTACGAGCGATTTGTGAAGGGTTATGTATTGTTGATTAGTTATATCCAATGGACATAAAAATATATCTGTAGTGCGAAGAGTGCAGCTGTTGGTCTTTAGTGGAGTGCCTGAAAATTAACGGAAGGTAGATATCGTGATTAAAGAGTTTAGTTAGTTATTCACGTACCGTTGGAGCTTCAAGCTACAGGTCTATAAGGTCCCCTTGGTAGCTCAATGGATTCAAGTTGAGAATTAGTTTTTGGGTTAGTTTGAAGTGTTCAAATTAATAAGAGGGACTTTGGTTATATATGATATAATTAAATTGGTTCAATTATATGTGATATAATTGATTTGATGTATTAGATACATTAATTAGAGGAATTGATATAAATATGATTTATATTAAATAAAGGAGAAAAGAATTATGGTTTAAATATTACATATGATGTGATATTAAAATTATATGTTATAAATATAATACGATAAGTTAGTTATTATATTTTCGTATTATATTTATTTATAATAAAAAATAATTATGAGATAATTGTTTAGTTGGTTATTTCTTTTCTCCATTAACCGTGAAAGTGGGAGGTTATTTTCAGTTTTAATAATTGAAGAATAAAATGAAAAGAGTTTTCATTTTTATGGATGATCGCTTCATTATTGAATTACTAATCGTTCAAACGAAAAAAAAAGCTATACGATAGCCCTTTTGAGAGACTAAACGATCGAGCGAGAGATTACTAGACGATTGCTCACGAGAGCAAGAGATTGCTAGATAATTGCTCACGAGAGCGAGAGATTGCTAGATGATTGGCTAGACAATTGCTCACGAGAGCAAGAGATTGCTAGACGATCGGGTACCCACTATCTATACAATAGACTAAACCTTTCTCCCACTTATTCGATCGTGTAGTTCGATCATATACATCCTCCTTCCCTCTACTAAATTCACACAGAGCACACACCTCTTGGATTCTCACTCCGAGAATACCAAGGTTACCGAGTGGTAGTGTCGAGGGTTATCGTTCGAGGATCAGGCAGTTTGTGATTGCAGTGAGAGTGAGATTTTGCTACACGATTGCGACGAGAGCAAGATTTTGTAGACAATTGCTCCTCGTTTCTTTGTGTTCGTGATTGTTGAGACTTCATTGACCAGTGTAGATCGAGGGATACGTGAAGAAGAATTCTTCAAAGGTATGTCACTTAATTCCCTTTGTTTTAGTAAGAAAACATGCTGTAATTTTCTCTATAATGCATAACTATTCTTGTGTGTTTATGAATGCGTTTATTCTTTCACAATGGGCTTGGAAAAATCTTGCTTCTACTCACTGGTTCTCTTGAATAAGAGATCCTTCAATAACAATGTTGTAAATTTAGATTCTAATCCCCAAGTTTTTGTGTTGATCCAGGGATGTGTGAAACTGAGATTTTAGAGTTGGTTCTCAAATTGAGCTTTGTTGTAGGTAAATCTATGTTGAGATTATTTAGGATTAAGTCCAACATTGAGGTTTGGGCCCTAAAATACCTAAGAAAATTTTTAAGATTAGTCACACTTACCCTTGAAGCCCAAAAATTCTTCACGAATTTTCTCTTGATCGGTCACAAACAAATCTTCCTCCTTATTAATCACAATCAAAACCCAATTCCAATTTGGAACTCCATCAAAAGTAAGACCTCTGTATTTCCTTAGGGGTTGAGAATCACATAAGTGTGTAGGGCTCTGTGATAATTTTAGGAAGAGGGTGAGTAAGAGTGTTATTGATCCACACAAACTATATGTGTTTTTGGGAAGAACAAGGCGATCAATCCCTTTGCAACCACCCAAATCCCATGATCTAAATTAGAGAGATATTGGGGAGGAAAATTGTTTTAATAACTCCCTTCCTTTTTAATTTAAAATAAATTAAAACAAATTTTAATTTAAATAATAATAATACAATAACTAATTTATCATATTATATATAACTATATCTCCTATCAAATATAATACATAACATATAGTTTATATTATATCAAATATAAAATAACCTATAGTTTGTAATTCTCTCAACAAGCTATGGTATTTGATATAAATCAAATTTATATTGAATATAATTATATGAATCCAATTCATATAATTTAATTAATTTTGAATCATATTCAAATATTTATTACCTCTCAAAATAAACTTTATACTATAATGTATCAAATACATTATATTAATTATATTATATATAGTTAATTCTCTCAATTAATTTGAACACTTTAAATTAATCCAAAGTTAATTAGATTGAAGCTCCATTGGTACTTGGATAATTAATTAAACTTCTTTAATTAAATTACCTAACATCCATTAATTGTCGGTCACTTCACTAAAGACCGAAAGTTGCACTCTTCATACTAGATATATTTCTATGTCCATTGGATATAACCAGGCAACAAATGCAATGATATTTCACAAATTTCTCGTAAGTATAACTGGGCAAAAATGGTCGTTTTGTCCCTGTAGTTACATCTAACTCCTTAAGTACCATTGATCCAATAAGTCATAGTCCAACTATGACCAAATCCCTCTTGGGCCAAGAGAGGGTATGCTTCACATTGTTCAAGCCTTGGAATCAGTCCTTAAGGGAGCAATTTATCTACTTACCACGACATTGGAATGAGTGAATTTCTTCTTGTATAGTTGTGTTTCTAGCTCCTCAATTAGACAAATCCCCCAAAATCGTTTTAGTCGACGAACCGGACACTCTCATCCATGCACATCAAAGGGCCACCTTTATAGGCAGAAGTTCACAACTCAATCAGGATTCATGTCATATCATATATGGTCATCCTGGAAAAATGTAAGTCTCTACTATTAACGGTGTCATATAGTGAAACTATTCATTTCGTGGTTTGATCTTATACAAACTTTTTTGTATAGAATACCTCCACTCACATGTCTCCACATGAATGATCAGGATCAGATCATCTGTAGAACTTTACAACAATTGTAACATCTACAAAGCGGGTTGTATTTGTAGTGTCATCAGGATAAGGTACCCAACCTTATCCATCTACTACAGACCGTTCGGATTATCACTTAAACATGATCCACCCCACATAAATGTTCAAACTACAGAAGATAACCTTGGATATTTGTTTATTGGTTTTGCAAGTTAATGCTACTAAATGTCAAATAAAATTTTTCATATTTTATTAAATAAATAAACTTTTTGTACAATACAATTATAAACTACAGGACCATGAGATTTAGGGCATCAACCTTAACAGTTTATGAGTCTTTGGGCCACCAGATGTGTGTTAGGTTGAGTTAAATCACTCACTAGATGGCCATCTAGGATTTAGATAATTATATGTATGTCCCATTTATTGGATATAAGCGCATAGTCTGACCTCTGTAGTCGGGTTACTTATTGATTGTTTTATACTCATTCTTTATCATATTTTTTTCAGGTAAGGGTAAAGACACACAGACGAATGACAAGCAAAATCTGTAATCGTGCCACTAAGACTAGTCAGATGCTTCCGCTCATGTCCTTTCCTATGATTTCATGTTTCAAAACTTAGTTTATTGTTGAATTTGGAGAACTTTCAGTTTTTGCACGGTTGGTTGTTTTATATAAAATTTTCTATTGATGTTTTATTTTTTATTTTTTCTTATTTATTCATTTAAGGATACCTTGTTCAAGGATTTTTAGTTATTTACTTTTAATAAAAGGTTATTTATTTTATAGCATTTATTTGGTTTTGATAATTCATGAAAAATGTCGAGGCGAATGCATGTATTTAGTAATGACCTAGTACAAATTCTAGGGAATCGGGTCATTACATTATAATTAATATGACTTTCATTAAATATATTAATTGGTTAGTTTTAATTATATATTACTCAATTTTCAAATATTCATAATTAAAATTATTACTAATTCTTAATTAATTATTTTTTTTATCAATATACTTAATGATATTTATTGTTTAATTAATTTATTATTGGAATGATATAATATTGTAATACTTAATTTCATAAATTAAATATAAACATAATCTTTGTTTATAATATTATAATAGCATTTTTCATGCATAACTAAATACAGTCATTTTTTATTTTTAGACATCACACTCCCAAATATCTCATTCCTCAATATTTATAAAACGTTAAACCAAACAACCTCTAATCAATTAAAAACCCATATAAGTTTGGTTTGGATATATGATTTCCACATTATGGCGTCTCATCCAATAACTTGTGGAGGTTATAGGGTAAGAGTTTTCTTCGTTTTTGAAGAGTATAATAAATTCAATACTAGAATGCTGAAACATATTCCAAAGGGATTGTTTTGTATCTTATTCATTCTCAAAAACAACAAATTCTGAACACCTATTTGGTGTGCTGAAATCTAAAATATAGTGAAAACAGAGAAAATAATGAGGTTGAATTTTGAAAATTGTTATAGATTTATGATTACATTTTCATATAGATATATATATGTGTGTATATATTAACTTTTACCATGGTATCAATCTAAGCAAAATTAAATAGTATGTAGTTAAACCATATGTTTGATAATCTTTTTAGTTAAGGTCACATACTTGGTGTGATATTAGTTGTGTTTATCTTGTCAAATTAACTCATTTTCGATTTTAAATAAATTTCTTTTGGACTATAATATTAATTTTTTTTTGGATATTTATAGTGAAAGAAGGTGGAACAAATATTGAAACATAAATAGATCAAATTCATGATTAAGAACTTTTCAATTGGATTAAAACTTCAAATTAGATGATGTTTCATGTACAAATTCAATATATACGCAAAAATTTGCCCTTCAATTTAAATGGGTTATTTTGGTCAAATAACATCTCATTTAAGTTAAATTTGACAAATGTTTCAATTTTTTGTATCATTTGATTTTATTTTGTATTTCAAATAGTTGCCCTACAAATAACAACTTGAGTTGAGAGAAGTATCCAAGAGTTCTATTAGATTTGAGTAGTTCAAAGTTGTAGTACTACCAAGGATGGTCATTGTATCCTATTGAAACGATCGCTATAGTCTGCTTGTAGCTCCTAATAAAATACAATAATAAAGAAATGAAAATACCAATATACCTTTTTTTTTACAAATATACTCTTAATACTCCCCCGTAAGATTGAGAGTGAATGTCAATCACGCCCATCTTGGACAACAAGGGAACAAAAACTAAATAAGGCTACGCCAAACATTAGCAAGTTAATGGTGAGTGCGAACGGAAAGAAGCTTGACAGTACCATTGACAACCTTTTCCTGAATAAAATGGCGATCTAATTCAATATGCTTCATACGCACATGAAACATTGGATTAGACGCAATATGAAGCGCAATAACATTATCACAAAAAATAAGAGTAGGAGATATAAAAGGAACATGTAACTTCTAAAGAAGTTGAGATATCCAAATGAGTTCACTAATAGCAACAAGAGCCCGATACTCAGCTTCAGCCACTGAATGAGAAACTGTAGTTTGTTTCTTAACCTTCCATAAGAATTACCCAGGAAGTTACAAAAACTAGTGAACTTATGAGAATCCAAATAAGAAGCCCAATTGGAATTGGAGTAGGCCTTGAGTTGAAAATCATTACACGAATGAAGAAGAATATTTTGGCCTGGACAATGCTACAAATAGTGCAAAAGATGATGAGCAACATCAAGATGAGACCGACGAGGTTGAGAGACATATTGACTAAGCTTATTAATAGCAAACATAATGTCAGATCTGGAGATAGTAAAATATAAAATCTTGCCAATCAAACATCGATAAGTAGTGTCGAAATATAGAACACTGGTTCGAGATCTCCTTAGAAATCAAGTTTAAGATCCACGCGATGATAATATTATTGCAAATGATCTAAGAGACAAATCAGCAGCAGGTTGAGAAATCGTGTCATCGACAAAACCAATCTTGTTCTTGACTATTAGAGCTGTTATCATCGACATACTCCAAGAGACGTAATTGATCTTGGTAAAAAGGTCAGAAACCAGAATAAAACTAGTATTATAAGTACGATGGAGATAATAAGGATCCATGTAGTGGTGGATTGAGAAGAGGAAGCAACAATTGAGGCAAGGTTAATGAGGTCTTTTTCCCCATTGAAGAACACACAAAGAAAAAAAAACGGTGAAAAAACAAAAGTAACACATGGGTGTAGAGTTGGTGAAGGCGAATTTAATTATATTATCTAACAACAATGCTTACTCTCGTAGTATCATTCTTAAAGCTTGAAGTTGCATCCAATCGAGATATGGTCGAGAAGGGAAAAAAAAATACAATTTCCCCCACAATTGTAAGAAAATGGAAAAAGAAAAAAAAAAGTGTGAGAGAAATCAATACAATCGATTTGAACTACTAGAAATCCTACTAGTTTCAAAGTGGTCATAAGCATGTCTTGTTCTCAAGAACAATAACACACTCGAAACCAATCCCACAACAGAAATGCATCCACAAAATACAAATGTTAAGAAATAGCACCTTCTTCCCATGCACACAATCGCCTCCCCTTCGCCGGAGCTACTTCCCTGTGAATCATACACCACCGCTGCAAACATACCGTACAGCAGAGATCCGATCGGAATGTTTGTAATCAGAATGTTGTGGTTAACGCCTAAGCTATTTGGCCCGAACAGCTCCGCGGTGATGGAAACTGCCGCTGCGAATATGAATCCGGAGCTTAAACCGATCAGCGCCGTGCCTATGTACACCGCCAACGCACTCGATGACGCCGATAGTAGGAAGAATGCTATAGGAGTTGGAATTAGGGCGATCGAAAGCCATCCTGTTCTTGCGAAATACAATTTCCTGCGGAGAAATTAATCAAATCGGAGGTTTGAGAAAATCAAAGCAGATGAAACACAGAGGAGAATTTGAGTTGAATCGAGATTATTAATTACGCTCGAATGTAGTCCGGTACGGCGGAGAGCAATCGGCCGAAGAAGGAGAAGGAGGAGTAGAGTGTTACGATTGCTTTGGTTCTCGAACTCAACCCTAGCGATTGCGCAATCTGACCTATGTTGTTGCTGTAAACGAGTCCGATTGTGCCTCCGCAAATGTAAGCGATAAAATACAGCCAAAAATCCAGGCGTTTCACTAATCGACTCGACGGATGCTCTTCCCCAAGCATCGCTAATTGATCTTTCTCAATCACTTTCCGAAAACAGCCTTTCGATGATTCAACAATCTCGCCGTCAATTAGCGAAGCAGATTCAGACAACAACTGAGATCCGCCATTGCCGAAGCTTCCATTCGCTTCAAGACTAAGCAGCAGCTCTTTGTGAAACTCGAGATCTTCGTCGTGAACGAGAATGAAGTTAGATCCGTCGAGTCTGAAGCTGGAATTAAGGGTTCGATGGAACCAATCGTTAGCGTAGACAACACCGGGAATACAGAGAGGCAAGATAAGAAGAACGATGGCTCCGATGAAGAGGAGCCTTGCGATCATGGGATCGGCGGAAGTGACAGAGCCGAAGAGGAGAAGGTAGATTCCGACGAGGACGGCGAGGAAATTCAAGATGAGGAAAATGAGAGAGTCTCGGTGGACGGCGTCGGAGGAGAGAGAAAGGGAGTGAAGTGGGGGTTGGTGGAGGACGGGGAGGAAGGCGGCGATGGACGTGAGAAGGGGAATGAGAGCATTGAGGAGGAGGTAAATGGGAGGGGAAGAGGGATTAATGGCGTTGCCGGCGAGGGTGTAGAAAGCTGCACTGACGCCATTGAAGCTGACAGTGAGAGATAACGCCAATGGCCGATTTGCAGAGAAGTTTCGAATGCAAAGGACGAAACAAACTGTGTTGAACCAACAGATGCTACAACCGGCGAGCAAACACAGGAAGAACACCTGCCCACGATTAAATTTGACTATATTATAAAAACAAATATATATTATATATAATCAAAATTCGAAAATTAAGACTAAGGACTTGATAATTTCAAATTCTTTTAATACAACAAAAATAAGAAGATTTGAATCACGAATCTCTTAATGATAAATACATTTATAGCTTAGTTAAGCCGTGTTTATTTTCGTTTGTGAAACATCAAAGTGTAATATCTAAACTCCCAAAAGAAATAGAATATTTTAAAAATAATTTAGTAATTTTCAAGCCACCCTTAATTTCTCAAATGGACGTCATAATAACAAAACAAATATATAAATTTGTCAAAGGTCATTGGGATGAATTTCTTCTATTGAGATCTAAGGTTTGATCCCTCATCCCCACGATTGATCTATTAAAAAACAAATAGTCAATACTTCATTTGCTAACCATTTCGTTTTTTATTTTTTATTTTTAAAAGTTAAATCTAATTCCTATCAAATTCTTACCATGATTTGCATCTTTATTAAAGAGAGAGTTGAATTCTTAACCAAATTCTGGAAACAAAAACTATATTTTTTTAGTTTTCAAATTTGACTTGAGTTTTTAGAGCATTGATAAAATATAAAAAACAAAAAAAAAAGTGTTTATGGGCTCAATTTTTAAATTCCAAAGAGCCCAAACTTTTATACTCATTATTTTCACTAAGGTTTTCGGTTTCTCCATTCTAAAACTTTCTATTTTAATATGTAAAGCTTCTCTATAAAGTTAGTTCTTGCTCTGAACTAGGGAAAAAAAATCTTGCTCTTAGTGTCCATTAGAAAGAAGTATATATGTATGTGCTTCAAACTTTAATAATAACATTTCTTCAACTATTAGATTCTGAAGGAATTGGAGCAAAGTATTATAAAACTTTTATAGACTAAAATTAAATATTCAATTGTTTCTTTTCAAAAAAAAAAAAAAATCAAGTATTTAATAATCAAAACACTTTTTAAAAAATTACAATTTTGTGTTGTTTTGTTTATACTTCAATAGTACAAAAAAAGGGAAAAGCTAAAAGACAATAATGCAGCTGAAAAATAAAACTTTTTATATGTACTAGGAATATTTTCATGATGTGACAATTATGCAGGTGACAACAAGAATCAAAATCAACATTCATACCATGTGTGTCTCAAAAGAGAAAAAAAAAACATTCACCATGTGAGAAGTGAGAAACATACAAAATTTAAATAAATGTAACAGCCCTTTATTTTAAAAAAGAAATAATTGCTTAAATTTTTGAAGTCTAACTTCATAGTCAATGGAGCTTATCTCACCTAATATAAAATATGGTAATAGACAAAACGTTTGTGATTTGAATCTCCCATCAATTATTGTACTTTAAAAAAAAATCTTACAGTCGGGACAGTTGCAAATATAACAATCAGGTTCAAAATATTAGCCGATATAACACAATTAAAAAAATTTACAGAATAACAAAATTTATATTTAACCCTCGTAGTCTATTACCAAAAGTAACTCATTGCAATTACCTTCTAACCCAAACATGATTTACATACTTAACTACTTAAAAATGGATGCATTTACATAAATAACATAAAAAAATATATGTTTTTTTTAAACATATAAAAAAAAGGGGTTAAAAAAATAATGAAACAACCTAACACAAATAAAACTCAAAGTCACATGTAACACACAAAACAATAAGACAAGTCATATTCATTCTAAATTAGATAATAAAATCGAGTAGTGATAATTTTAAGAATACATGTTAAAGTTTATGTTATATACAATTTTTCATGGAATGTCCATTAACATCTCTTCCAACCGGTTAACCTTTGTTTCTCCTGTTTTATTTATATTTATTAAGTTATAGGATGATATCAATATGCTTTTGCTTAAAATATCATTTTGATTGATATGGTTTGAGCCTTAGTCTTAGTCTATTTTACATCCTTTATTATTAGATGGATAAATTGAATCATTATACAGTTTAAATGCACATTAAATTCAGTCGTCTTTGTAAACTGTTAGTAACCTTTTGTTATAAAAAGAACTAGCTTGAATTGACATTTTTATTGTTATTTTATTAAGTTGATTAAACATCATTCCTTAAAAAAAAAAAAAACCTAAATAAAAATTAACTTCAAGTTCAAACTAACAATATAAATTAAACTGATTCTAAAATTTATCAAAATTTATAAATTAATTATTATTTTTTTTTAAAAAAAAACGTGGGTGAGGGAACAAACACTATGCAAATTTGAACATTCAAAAGTAAATACAAAATAGAATATTTGCAGTTGAAATTCGAAGATAAAATTAACAATGAACATTTAATTACTTTATTTTACATGAAAATAAAAAATAAAATAGTCTAATGCGTTTGGCGTAGAAATGCTGCCACGTGGTTTTTTCTTTTTTGTTTTTGTGATGGGACGTGGTTAGTTACGGTTAGTTCATTGCCGAATTAACGGAAGTTAATATCACTAGCTTCCATTATTATTTAATAAAAAAAAGCAAAAGAATTTTAGGTACAAAACAATTTAATAATATGTTGTTCAGCAAATTGTATGAAGGTGGATCATCGCCATCCTATTCGCTATTCTCGTATTGACGGATAAGTAAAAGTTCATTAATTAGTTTACATAAAATGTATTTTAATCCGTTTTCAAGTCCTTAAATAAAAGTCAATTTATTTGTCTACGTAACATATTAGATATATCTGAATTATAAAAAATATCTCTAAACTTTGTACTTTATTTTAACAATGCTCTTAAAATTTTAAAAATTTCAATAATAATATCCTTAAACTTCCGGAGGAATAAAAATAAAAAAATATGTTTACAATTAGTTTTGGATGGGAACCAATAATTCTTTATTTCAAAAGATATATTTTTGAATTTTTAAAAGTTTCAATAATATCCTTATAATGATTATAAAAATACTTTTATTGTTAGTATCTCATTTCAAACATACATTTGACTTTTAAAAATCTTAAATCACATATTGACTAAAAAATATGTAAATTTAATTATATCATCTAATACTTGCATTCACGTGGTCTTGAAATATGAAGAAAATCGGACAAGTGAAAATGAATATTAATTGAGGAAGAAACGACAATGCATGAACTTGAACATAGAATTTTCTTGCTTCAATACCATCTTAAAAATCACTGATTGACTCAAAAGTTTAAGTTAATGGGTGAACGTAAATTTAATTATATCATCTAACATAAAGTTGCTTTAATACTCTTTAAAAAAGTTAGAAAAATGAGATATTAGAAACTGCTTAAAATTTAGATACTTAATAGACACAAAATTTGAAGTTGAGAAGAAAGATACAAAATTTGAAGTTGATAGACCTATTAGAAATTTTTGAAAATTCGTGGATCTATTAAAGACTGATTTCAAAACTTGTAATCCAACTCTTCAGACATTATTATTATTATTATTATTGTTATTAATATATTTGTTGAATGGCCCCATGCCTCAATAATTCAAATTAAAATAATATAGAAGTAAATATCTTGAAATACAGTTAACTAAACTAAAAAAAAGAAAAGAAATTCTATGAACAGAATCAGTTAATAAAAGAAAAATTAGAAGATTTCAAAACAAAAATTAGAAGAAAATGATTTTTCATGTTTCAACTTTGTATCCCGGTAATTTAAATGTAAAATATCTTTAACTTACGTGACATTTTTCTCTTCAAAATTTGAATCTATGTATTAAATGACCTATTGACATGAAAAATTTAAATTAATAGATAAAGATAAATTTAATTATATCATTTAATACTATACACGATGGTTTTACCACGTATTTATTTTTGTTATAATATTTTGTAGTGTTTCTTTTGTACTAATAGGAAGTGTTAATTTTGCTTATGTTTTGTTATTTTTGTGTTAGATTTAGATATCGAAAAGGTTGACAAACTTAAAGAAATAATAACAGGTAATTGTTGTTGCCCACACATTGAATAATATTAAATAAAAGATAAAAGAATTTCTAGTGTTTTCCCCTCATAATTATTTTACCTATCGTTTCTTTTTCTTCCCTTTTTTTTTTTTTAGTGCATAAGCTTGAGGAAATGAGAAGTATATCTATCAGGCATATATCAAAATAAATATATTGAAAAATTATTGAAAAACCATTAATTTCAAAATAATGCAATTTGTTCCTTCCACAGTCCAAATTGAATTTTAAGAAAGGGATGGAGAAGACAAAGGGACGTAAGTGCGGTCACGACATGAAAATAAATATATAAAATATTTAATGCATGAAAATATATTTTATTCCAAATTACAATATTTTTTTAACAAAATATTATTTCTTCTAAAAAATAAAAAATAAAAAGTATTAATTTATATCAAAATTGATAAAATAATAATAATAATAATCTAAAGAAAATGATTAATTTTATTTTTAATAAACAATAACCTAATTACATCGAGTAATTTCAAAATTTATTTAAAATATAGACATTAAAATTAAATATTTAAAAATAAAAAGACAAAAATCGAACATAAATTAGAGTGCAAGATCAAATAATATTTTAATCTAAAACTAAAAACAAGTGACCAACTTGAATTTTAAATTGAAAATTCGTACTTATTTGAAAAGAAAGAATCTACGTTAAATAAAAATATTATTTGATTACTACAATTTGTGCTTTAATTATAGTATATTGGAACTTTTACACAGATCACAGAGAACCACATGGGGCGTCATGTGTTGATGTAACCAACCCCAAACCAAATATCAATATCATAAAACCACGAAATTCTCTCACAAAAAATAAAAAAAAATAAAAAAATCCCTAAATTATATTTTGTTCTAAAATAGATTAAAATATATATTAAACGGATTATGTTTTTGTCAATATCTTTTAAAAGCATATTAATTTGAAAAGTAAAATTCAGCCTATATGATGCAAGAGAATTTATCTTATTATCACTTGCAAGCAAAATTCTATTTTCTTTATGAAATTAAGACCTCGATTTTGTTTTTTTTTTTTTCTATGCATTTCTAAAATTTTAAAACTTTTTTTCTCCTAAGATTCAAACTTAATTTGAAAGGAACAAAAACGATATAAAAATATTTTTAACAGTAATTATATTTATTTAGTCATCAAATCTGACTAAACTTTTTATTAAAAAAAAAAAACAGTTGATAAAGTACTAAATAAATTTTAACAGGAAAAAAAATATTCAAAGTAGTTCTAGAATTTTCCAAGACGGAGACAGTTTTTATAATCCCAAAAAAAAATCCTATTGGGAGAAAGGAATCAAGAACTATGTTCATACTTCATGCGTCATTCCTAAAATTAAATAATAATAAAAGAAAAGAAAATCATACTGTATCGTTCGTTCATCCCCAATCAAAATGAAAAGAAATTTGATTATTTTGGGAGAAAGAAACAGAAAATTCATCCAAGAATTGACGAATTGAAAGAAAGAGGATTCAAGAGAGAGAAGAGAGAGTACCAGGAAATAGGGCAAGGAGATGAAATCAGCGATTAGGAGCCATTGGAAGCCGTAGCCGATAAGTCCTAAAAAAGCAGCGATGAACAGAACCACCGGCAAAGGGAGATGAAGCAGAGCCAATCCAGAGGACCAGCCAAAGACTTTGCCGAGATCGGAGGCGGTGGCGAGGTAATTAAGCTGAACCTGAGAAATGCCTAAAACTGATTTCAATCGGGAAGAGTAGGCTGAGAAATCGAAATTCGTGCCGGTGAATGCCTGAATCCATATCGTCGCCACTAGAACCAGCCACTTACGGGACTGGCCGGCCATGAAAATTCGGCAATTGATTCACTGATTATAAATTGCAACCGATCTCGGCGGCGGCGGTGGCGGTGGCGGAATCCTCTGTTTTCCTGGTTCTCTTCCCGGCGCTTGCCTCTGGAAGTTTTTTTGGGCTTATAATCGACGTGTATCACGATGCGGCCTCATTTATTTATATATATATATATTATATCCGATAGTTTTTCATTAGTACGTTTTCAACCTACTCGCACAATGGCCATTCATTTCCTTTCTTAGAAGCTTAAACTATATAAAATATTCTTAAACTTTATATTTTGTAAAAAATATATCTCTAAATTATTTGTAAAAATATTATTTTTTTTAAATAAGTGGAGGGTTCAAAATTCGACCTTCCTTTCATCTGTACGTCAAACTTTGAACCCTCGACCTTGTCCTTCTCGACCTTGTCCTTCCTAACATTATTATTGAATCTGTTTAATTATCACAGACTTTCCTCTATCAAAAGATCGACTAAATAACAAGCTAATGAATCTCCTTCTTTTGCCATGAACTTCCCAATCAAATTCGAGAGCGAGATTATGAGAGACAGCAAGATTTTGAGCGAGAGCGAAATAGCGAGAATTTAATAGAGAGCGAGAATACCGTACAAATTTCCTTTTTAATTATTACACATTCCACCTTCTTTTTCTAATTTTCCATTTTATAAAAATAATTTCTAAAAATATTTTATTATTTTATTTAAACTCTAAAAAGAATAAATTAAAAAAAAATAATAACTCATAAAAATAAAAAAAATATAAATTAAATATCTCATTTATATAAAAAAAAATTACAAAAATCAATGTGTCCCACAAGGCAGACGTCGTCAATTTCGAGCTGGTTGTTGTCGTCGACTTCGAACTTGAGGTTGCTCAGGTTCTTCCTGATGTTGCTCTGGTACCTCTGCAGGCGCTTCATAATATAAATATTCATTATACTCTCCACGAGTCATAATGTCCTGAACCAAATGTTGGCATCATCATCATCGGACTAACATAATCAGTTTGACTCTGCGTCTGTGTTATAGGGGGCAACTCTTCCACATTATCCCGAACAGGTCCTCTACGTCTAGGAGCTGGTGGAGGAACAATAGGTATATCGTACATATAATGAATTTCCTCCATATAGCTTTGGTTGTCACTACATATAGCAAGAACCTGGTTCCCATTATTCGCAACCTCACGGAGTCTACTGTTGTTCGATCTCTGTGAATTATAAAACAATTAGACAATATTTAAAATAAATTTAAATTTTAAAAAAATAGATAATATTCATTCATTTACCAGATGACCCACAGCTGCTTTCGAACGAGTGACGTAGCGCCTTGTGATATTATTATACCAATGAATATATTCTGGAGTGACATCTGTGTCAAACTGTTCAAGAGAAGCCCCCACTGCAATAAATCTTGCACGATAGTGCCATCGCACTACCAATTGTGCAACTTTTTCGGACCAATCTCCAGTCCTTAGGTCAATATCATGCAGTACGGGTTCAGTATTACAAGGCGATGGGACATGGCGATGGGACATCCTGCTGAAAACCGAATTGTTTCATCACCCTGTCAGGAAGATGCCACTCACCAATGTGAAAACATATGAGAGGACTCATCGTCCGCCATATGTTTTGATCATTCGTAAAAAAATTAGGCAAAGTATGCACAATAATTTTGTACGGCTCCCAAATAACCTGAAACACATAATATTATATTATGCCAAGCATAATATTATATAAAGACATACAAATAACCTGAAACACAAAATATTATATTTTGTACGGCTCCCAAATATTATATAAAGATAAATACAATAAAAATGTGAATAAAATAATCAATTAGGTTTAGTGTAATGTACCTGTTCAGGTTGAAGTAGATCAAACATGTATTTATACTGATTGACTACATGTGTGGCTGTCCTAGTCACACAAAATTTGTCTCTCCACCTAAATTTTTAAATTGATAATTTAGAACTTTAATTAACTAGATCAGTGATATAAAAATTAAATTGAATTAAAACAACATATCGAGAACCGTAGGTTCGTCCAACTAACTGAGCGTCATTAACATGATGTAGCTGTGGAGTCATTGTTGGAAATCACTCCCAAGCTCATAGTTGCAAAAGTATGAGAGGCCCAGCTATCTCTCGAACCTCAGGTCTTGTTGCTTTGCATAGTTATCTATACAATCATGCCAAGCATGCTCCACCCCACGAATACCGCCCCGCATCATGGAGGTTAGCTAACAGTGGCAGGAACATCAAGTGAACAAAATGACTTGATTTATCTGAAAATAGACTTCCACCCATCATTTGTAGTATATATATGTTCGTGCATATCTTATGACGTTTTCCTCGTCTGCATCATCTGTGAGCTCACGAAATTGTGTTTCTAACCATATTAAAGTTAGCCTCGATCCTTTAATCTTGTCGGCAGGTGGGGTCGCACCGAGGTACAGTTGACAAACTTCTAACCAGTCATCGTACATCACTCCGGTGACCAGCTCACCGTCAACAGGTAACCCCAACAACACTTCTATGTCTTGTAGAGTGATAGTGCACTCTCCAACAGACATATGGAATATATGCATCTCGGGCCTCCATCTCTCGACCAAGTCTGTGATCAGATGCCAGTCCAACTGAATAAATCCTACCTCTCGACGTCTGTAAGATATTTCTCCAGTATTACGATCTCGCCATACAACATATGATCGATGAATGTACTGGTCGTACAAAACATCGAGATCAACAGGTCCTGGGTTTAAAGCCATGATCTGAAGAAAAAAATATATTAAAATTGACTATAATTGAATAGTAGAGAAAAGTGTGACAGTAAAAAATAATGTAAAACTTTATTGATTACAATAAAAGAAAAAAAAAAAGAATATACAATAGATTATTATAAAAAAATTGAATATACAATAAATTATAATAAAAAAAATTGAATATATAATAAAATGAATATATAATAAAAAAAATATTTATTATTCAATCTCTAACTATCTGGAACCCGTCTTAGTAATGAAGGACACTTCCTTCGATTATGTCCTAACTGGATACAAAATCCACATCGTTGTCGAGTGGCTGGTTCTGTCCAATCCATCTCGTTGTGATAACGTGAACTTTTCAGTCTACCAGGTCTTCTCAACAACGATGGATCAGGATGTAAGATGGGCATATTAAGGTGTGTGATCCAATAATCTTCATGCAGTACAGGTTGAAATTGAGGAGAGTAACATTCAACATACGTTGATAATTTGTAGTAGTCATCAATAAAATCTTCGTAGTTCATGTTAAAATGTGAGCAAACGGCCATAAAATGCGAGCATGGAATGCCGAATGCTTGCCACTTGTTACATGAACAATACTGCTCGGACCTGTTTAGCCTCAATATTTGAACGTTTCCTCCTTTAACATTGAGACTATGACGATCGATCTTCACATGAAACACACCTTCATACCGATCGTATGATTGTACTTCATGTTTACTAGATCGTGCAATCCATTTATTTATTTTGTCGTGTGCGTACCTGGATTTTTACTCCACTTAGTATTATAAAATATGTTTGAAATAAACTATTAATAAATTATATATATAAAAAATAATATTTACTAGGTGTATTTATCTTGACGCTCTAATGCATCCCTTATTTCTGCTCTTCTTTTCTCGAAATAGTTCACGCATTTGAAGAATGTTATATGAGCAAGAGCATTTATGGACAACATTCGAGCTCATTTGAGGACTCCATTTATGCACTCTGATAGATTTTTCGTTATCCACCCATATCTGAATCCTCCATCATGTGCTTGAGTCCATTGCTCTAAACCAATGTTGTCAAAAAAACTTAAACAGCTCCGATTTATTCCTTTGATATCTTCAATTGCTTTGTTGAACTTTTGAATTTGAAACTGACACCCGGCACGATAAACATAATTTTTCAATAATTTAAATTTATACTTTTTATTGAAGTTGCTGACGATATGTCGTAAGCAGAAACGATGGTGACATTTCGGTCACGTCCAACCATTTGCTGGGTCGTTCACTGCTGCAATTATACCAGCATGTCAATCTGAAATTAAACACAACTCTTCGTGTGTTACAATTTCTCTCAGGTGTTTCATACTTAGTGATCTTGAACAAGCCATCATACCGAGCGGTACTGTTCATGTAACAAGTGGCAAGCATTCGACATTCCATGCTCGTATTTTATGGCCGTTTGCTCACATTTTAACATGAACTACGAAGATTTTATTGAAGACTACTACAAATTGTCAACGTATGCTGAATGTTACTCTCCTCAATTTCAAC